>NW_022707346.1:34266-45162 GCF_011630105.1 Anneissia japonica | reverse complement strand
TTGACTCCTTGGAAATAATTTCAATAGACCACAAATCAATAAAGACCACACAAAAATTCTATAAATAATCATTCCTTTATTTTTTCACAAAATACATTATTCTTTTATATTTACACGTATAATAAACCATGCATATAATGGCAGATTAGCGAGAGAAATACCCCTTCAAAATGAATGAGGTTATAAACTCTTATTTTTCAACTAGAAAGTCACAAACAGTGTAATGACATGTTTGTTGGCTTCCTTCATCTTTTCAAACATCTTGGATTCTAGGAAGATATAGTTTTTGCTTTATTATGATACTGAATGTTAAAAACATAGAAGATGCCCAGTAGAAGGGCCAGTGGCCTTCGCAATTCTTCTCAGCGCTCTGAGACTTACTTGTATAGAGCGCTAAGTAAAAACTTGCATATTATTATTATTATTATTATTATTATTATTATTATTATTATTATTATTATTATTATTATTATTATTATTATTAATAAATTAACAAGTAACAGATACAGATTTTAAACTGAAAAAAAAAAAAAAAAAAAAAAAAAAAACACAAGCAAATTATATACATGGACCAAGGGTCAAGTTGATTATGTCTTTATTCCAAGGACTTATAACTGTTAGGAATCTGGCTGGTTTAAGCCGTCTAATTTGAATTAGCCTTATGTGTGGTATTGTTATGCCAAGTTATTTTATAGGCATCAAGCTACTGTAATATGACTTCATATTTGTTGTAATTTCCAGTGGCGGATCCAGGAATACGAAATAGAAGGGCCCCGAAAGGGTACTTTCACAGATAGAAAATCTATACTACCTCAGCCCCACTAAGGTTGGGGCTGAGGTAAGAAAATTTGTGATGGACGGAAATTTCACTTCCAGACATAAAATTTGAATATAATTATCTTTATATCACTATTTTTGTATGAAAAATTTTGCGGTGGGGGCGGGCCGGCTGGGTCACCTTGATTTTTAGCAGATGGAGGATCTATACCACCATGGTTGGGGCTGAGGTAAGAAAATTTGTCATTATGGCACCTCTAGATAGTGGGAAATTAAACTCTCAGTCTTAAAATTTGAATATAATTTTGCTTATATCGCCATTAAAAAAAATTGAACAATTTAGCCCCCGCCCCCTCCCATTGAATGCGTCACACAAAGTCGATGTCGAGATTGCTTCCATGATATCAATGAATTATTTATCATAAGTGTTATCCTTAAAGTGAATTCCCCGACGACAACTTCACTTGTCCTCCGATGGATAAAAATTACCCTTCTATGTAGCCCAGAAATGATACTCCAATTGTGGCTGGTCCAGGAAGTCGAAATAGAGGGGACCCAGGAAGGGTTTTGTGCAAATAAAATGTCCACCAACCTCATCAACTTTACAAACGCGTGTATACAGATCAATCAACATTTGGTTGCTCAATTCAAAAACTTGTAATGCTCGTTAGAAAATAAAAAAAATCTATATATTGATAATAATAGGTCAATTTATAAGGTGCAAATAAACAAGGTGTCTAAGCACCAAATAATAATAATGATGATATTAATAATAATAATAATAATAATAATAATAATAATAATAATAATAGTAATAATAATAATAATAATAATAATAACAATAACAAAAACAACAATAATAATAGTAATAATAATAATAATAATAATAATAACATTGCAGCATTCATAAAATGTTTGTCACTGGTGCTGGGAACANNGGGGCCAGGCCCCCAGTAGAAAAAGTGGGTTGGCCAATGCCCCCCCCCCACCTGCTTCCGCTGCCATTTATACGGCGTGAGAGTCTCTAATTACCTCTGCCCCTCCATGATTGGGGCTGAGGTTAAAAAATTTTGTACAATTTATATGTCTAGGTACTCGGAAATAGCACTCAAGTTCTTAATTTCGTTATTTTCACTTTGCTGAGGGCAGAGACCGCGCCTCCGAAATCCTGTCCGCCAATTTATTAAATTTGTTTTTCAGGGGTGCAACAGTGGTGTGCAAACACATGCTTCGATGACGTCAGATCACCCAAAGTTTCATAGTGCATGACACAAGGAACAAGCTCAGTGCAAGATGATGATGACTTAATTAAACAAATTAATTTAAACATATCAAGAAACCTTAATGGGTTTTTTTTTTAGAAATAAATCTAACAAATTTAAATTTCATTCTCTACAAATTTCCTCCGTAATCATGGGTGGCGGAAGCATTGATTGGTACGGTGTGAGTTTCCAATAACCTCAGCCCCACGATGTTTAGGGCTGGGGTTAGAAAATTTTGTAAAATTTACACGTTTAGATGCTCGGAAATAGCACTTCAGTTTTTAAAACGCCAGGATACTGAAAAGAATCACCCTAGTGGAAGGTTTAACTTTTTGTTTAACATACTGTCGTGTCATTTTAATCAATTTATTATAATCTCCATGGCATGACGTCAGTTCTTTTTCACGGCATCTGGTAGACCTATGCTTGTTGTTTTGTTCAGGGTTTAACTGATCGTCTCGTTTAAGAAATTTATTTTTGTGTTTATACTGAATATTACGTTCGGAATTTAGGAGAGTTTCGGATTTTCGGAATACAATACATGTGCTATTTTACGTAGTATAATAACCATGTTTTAAATAACGAAATCGCCGAAGAAATATCGTTTTAGTGTTCTGTCTTAGCGTGGGAATGATAGTTTTAGCATGTCAAGTGCAGGCAATGATCAGAATGTTTGCTTTAAAGCCCATCCATGTCCATACGCATGCCCAGAACGATCTATCTGGGATTTTTCACTTGAACTTGACAGTGTCTGTAAATCTGTACTGAACATGTGGTGAAAATAGGGTCGCTTAGTTAGGTGATATTGCTGCTCGCGATAACTTATTGCGGAGTAAATTAAGTTTTTTTAGATGGTGACTTTTTGTTGTGTCCCGTACGTCATGCAGACGTCTAAAAGTTAGTCCTAAAACCAAATTTCAAAAGATAAAAACTTTTAACTTTAGATCCTCTACTATTAGTCTATAAATAATGCTAGAGCAAATTTATGGATATTTTTATAAATTAATTTCCAAGAAATTAGTCTATTAATTATGTTCCTGTACGCCACATCACGAGCAGCGTCAAGTTCAAGTTGAAAATCCCAGATAGATCGTTCTGGGCCCGCGTATGGACATGCATGGGCTTTGAAGCAAACATTCTGATCATTGCCTGCACTTGACATGCTAAAACTATCATTCCCACGCTAAGACAGTACGCTAAAACGATATTTCTTCGGCGATTTCGTTATTTAAAACATGGTTATTATACTATTGAAAATAACACATGTATTGTATTCCGAAAATCTGAAACTCTCCTAAATTCTGAACGTAATATTCAGTATAAACACAAAAAATAAATTTCTTAAACGAGACGATCAGTTAAACCCTGAACAAATCAACAAGCATAGGTCTACCAGATGCCGTGAAAAAGAACTGTGATGTCATGCCATGGAGATTATAATAAATTGATTAAAATGACACGACAGTATGTTAAACAAAAAGTTAAACCTTCCACTAGGGTGATTCTTTTCAGTATCCTGGCGTTTTAAAAACTTAAGTGCTATTTCCGAGCATCTAAACGTGTAAATTTTACAAAATTTTCTAACCCCAGCCCCAAACATGGTGGGGCTGAGGTTATTGGAGACTCACACCGTACCAATCAATGCTTCCGCCACCCCTGATTACGGAGGAAATTTATAGAGAATGAAATTTAAATTTGTTAGATTTATTTCTATAAAAAAAAACCCATTAAGGTTACTTGATATGTTTAAATTAATTTGTTTAATTAAATCATCTTGCACTGAGCTTGTTCCTTGTGTCATGCACAATGAAACTTTGGGGGATCTGACGTCATCGAAAAAATGTGTTTGCACACCACTGTTGCACCCCTGAAAAACAAAATTAACAAATTGGCGGACAGGATTTCGGAGGCGCGTTCTCTGCCCTCAGCAAAGTGAATGCAAAAAAAATAACGAAATTAAGAACTTGAGTTCTATTTCTGAGCACCTAGACATATAAATTGTACAAAATTTTCTAAAATGGCAATCATGTGTTGTTACTTATTGTACAACATACATATTGTTATAAAATATTTTTCTTTTGAATATTAAATATTAATCAGGCTGCAAAACAGTTTCTGAATGTCCCGTACGCCTCATATGGAATCGCCCTACCTTAGTACAATGTACATACCTCTGACACCAACTGGAGTGCGGGATATCCCTCCATGATGTTTAATTAATGGAAACAGGATTTTCAAAAATATTTCTCCGCTGGAAACCATACTGTAGGTTGCTGATTAATGCATAATCTAAAATAACATTCAAAAATCTAATTCAACAATGAAAGTTAATGTTCTCTTTAAATATCTTAAAAAATCAAGGGGAAAAAAAATTTTGTTTTTCTTATTTAGCAAATATAAATTGCTAAAAACATAATACAGAGAAGAAAATAAAATAAAATTTGTTTGGTGGAACACTGTAAATGGGATGGTTAAAGTGCTTTAAATTTATATAATTAGGAATAGAAATATGTAATTCTTATTTTAAGGCAGCGGTGGGCATACAGTAATAAAAATATAGAAAAACTTTTATTTTTTTTTAATTCCTCTGAAATTTCTACTTTTGATGGCAAGTGTGCTAATTAGCCAAAAATAAAATTTCATTTTTATTCAAAATCATCATTTTAGCGAGCGGTGGGTTGCTAAAAACTTGTATAAAAAAAGATTTAGCCTTGTGTAAATAAAATATTATAAATAATGTAAATTATAATAGGCCTTTATTATAATAAAACAAAATTAAACACAAAAACCAATTACCCAAAAGTTAGTGAAATACAAAAATAAATATGTAGCAAAATATATCATCAATTTTTAAAATTAATTTAAAACATTTTAACTTTAAAGAATTTACATTTAAAAAAATATATAAATTAATAAAAAATAATTAAGATATAGGCCTCTGGCCTAGCAATGGCCTAATTAATATTATTATATAATTATGAAATTAGGACTACCCTTGCGCCTTACAAGTACAACAGACCGTAGGCATAGGCTACGCCTAGCCTTTGGCCTGAGGGTATATTTTTTTTAGATTTTTTGTAGTAGCCTAGGGTATCTATGTAATAATTATCGCCTATATATATACCGTGATATAAAAGGTACCGAGTGGAGCCTACCTTTATCTAATGGGATATCTTCTTAAGGCGACAATACTCCAATATATAAATCAGTCACAGCAGCACTCCAATATGCAGTACGGTAGTACTCCTGTGTAGACTCGGACACCAGATACACATAAACAAATCCTGTAGCGTTAGCTAGGTATGATGCGTCTTGCATGAAGTCCAGTGTACGAGTGACGACAATTCCCCAAGATCTCGGCGATCCCTCCTCTGCACACCTGAGGGCAGGATATGCAAATACACAGATGCCGGGGTTAGAGGTCGTTACCGTTGATCGGTCTCTCGAACAGACGGAGATCGTCACTACACTCCTCCCTTATTTGAAAAGAGTTAACATCATCCCGTTGATAACCAGTCGGAAAACGTATGGGCTCGCTGAGTCACATATTGTACAGGAAACCCGGTGAACGTACACTGATGTCTTCAACGGGGAATAATGCAAAAAGCAGTTCTCTCGGATGTTCACTATGCTGAATCATCCGGGTCTGAAAAATATAATGTAAATTAATTTCCAGAACAGAATATAAAAACAAACATAAAATCTTCTTTATAGCATGCTGCATTTTTTTAAGAAAAGGTCCCGTCCGTTCTTCCATGTCAGATCCAGGATCTGACGGGGTTCACGGCCGAGCACCTCCCCAACTGCTGCCGCTGTTGCCCATAGAAGATGGGGGGAACCAACTCGATGTCCCGCTGGTGCGAAGTGTGGTCCATCGGATTCCAGCAGCAACCGCCTGTCATCTACGGCTTCGATGTGCCTGCATGCCTGGCGTTGTTGGTTGTTGAACCCACTCACGGCCAACGAAAAGCTGAAAAGCGTGGCAGGAAAATGATGACGGAAGGCATCGGCAATGGCAACGGTGGAGGTGTAGTTGTGCAGCAGCACGCGTTGCTCCCGAGGGACGCGGGACAGCCGTAAAATATCCAAAGCCCGAGAGTAATACTCCTCTGCCGTGGGATCACCGGCCATACCACGTAGGTGCAAGCACACTACCCGGTGCTGGTGATGGGCATAGCACCGGTTCAATACTCTTCGGAAGAGGTTTTCCTGGCGATACCAATCCGAGGGGGGGGGGGAGGCGGGTATGATCAAGGCCAATTTCCCCTAGGATCCTCACCTCCCTCATTCTTGATAGGGAGTAAAGCCGATCAAATTGGTCAGATGTCAAATCATGTTTCGGATAAATACCTACGGCAATTTCCAGGTGTAAATCCCTAGTGATGAAATGCACTTCCCGTGCCGTGGGGTAGGTATATGGGTCACAGTAACTGTAACACCCCAAACCACAGACACGGGAAGGACGTCGCCCCTTGCTGGCTTCGCCCGCTCCAGGTCACCAAGAGTGGCCCAAGA
The DNA here is from genome assembly GCF_011630105.1 of Anneissia japonica. Lineage (NCBI taxonomy): Eukaryota > Metazoa > Echinodermata > Crinoidea > Comatulida > Comatulidae > Anneissia > Anneissia japonica. Next base: position 38,608 of record NW_022707346.1, on the reverse strand, counting down.
AGACACCCTCAGCCCCAGACGCAAACGGTCCAGGTGAAAATGAGCGTCATACGCATTCGCCGCTGAGCCCTGGGAAGAATGTGGCGTCCCACGTGATTGTGGAAGCGCCCTTCTCTTGGGCTTTAACTCTTTTCTCGGCTCCTCCTGACGAACCCTCTTTTCACGGGGTTGAGGGGGTTGAATAGCGTGTTGAACTGTAACCTTACCCTTCGCTCGCTGAAAGATAGTCTGGAGGACACCCGATACGACGCGGACGGCAATAGCTGCCAAACATCGCCAGTGGATCAGTGATGCAGGGTGATTAGCAGGATTAACTGTAAACACCCCGGGCTCTTCCCCACCCATCTCCGCAAAAATCATTTGCATAGCTCGGTAGGTGCGATGATCTATGACAAACTTAACACCTGACTCTCCCATCCCCCTCTCTCGGTTGAGGCGAATCATGAGTTCGTGTAAGGTGGCTCCTTCACCTATACACGCTACAGCCAGTTGTCTCAAAACGTCCAGCTGCCGTTGGGCTTGGCGTCGAGAACTACGACCCAAGGGTTTCAGATTTTGTGGGACATGTTTGCCCATAACATGCATCCTCATATTGACGACCCTCTTAATAGTACACCCCGGCCAAACGCAAGCATTCTCCGGAGGCAGTGATGGGCGTTTTCCTGTTCCGGGTTGGGATCGTTCGGCTGGGGATGGAGTTGGTTCCACTGGATGAACGTCCGCCTCAGGCTCCGTTGACAGAGACTCTGCTGGCAGCAACGGACGGCTCTGCGGGCGGGAGTGATTCCAGTGGTGGCGGGTGAGGTGAATCGGCGAGGAGGTTGTTCTCCTCAGCCACACTATGTTGAACGTCCATCTCATCAGCGGACGGCAGTTGATCTTGCTTGTCCATTTCTGCGAGAGTAAGGAAATACAATACATGTGGTTAGAAATGGACATGATATTAACCAAGGAACTTGAACTAGTTATTAACATTACAAGTTAGCGAATAGTCAACTGGCCAGGGTTTTTACACTGGGCACATTTATACAAATCAATGTCCAGGGCATCCAATGGCGAGATGTTTACATATGAGCCATGATACCAGACATCACAATAATCACACTGAATCATAAAGGCGCCTGCCTAGGGTTTGTGACAACTGCAATACAGCGTTCATGGGGCATCATCCGCATTATCTGTAGGTAAAGAGGAAGATGGTAAAACATAGTTATTCAACCATTTGGAAAGCTGCCTATCAAGGCACGGCTTCAACTTATCATGATTGAGGATCATCACTTTGTTCCTCAACTGTACCCTGAATAAACACGGAGTTATAACGTCTATTATGACTCCCGGACCCTTCCAAGTTTTTTGCATTTGCCTTTGGGAGTGCTGTTATCGAGTATATACACCCTATCCCCACGTTGATAAGGCCGCCTCAGAACACGCAGATCGTAATTCTTCTTCATGCGCTTCTGAGTTTCCTTGAGGGTCTCCGTGGCAGTATCGTGGGCGTCCCGAATGGAACGAACCAAATTTGAGATGTAAACCCCAACTTCCTGAGCTTCTCCCGACTGGCACTGGGCAAACATCAAATCAGCGGGAAGATTAATTTCCCGGCCTAGCATCAGCATGTTCGGAGTAAACCCTGTAGATCTGTTTATTGTGACATCCCAGTCTCTCTGTCTCTTGCCGAGATAACATCTTACCGCATCCATTAACGTACGATTAAACCGCTCTACTTGACCGTTGGCTGACGGCCGGTAGCTGGTAGTACGGGTCTTGTGGATCTGTAAGACTTGACATAAAGAGTTAAACAATTCACTTTCAAAATTCCTCCCCTGATCAGAGTGTAACTGGAAGGGAACCCCAAAGCGGGAGAAGAAATCCCCCACCAATGCTCTCGCAGTTACCTCGGCGGTTTGGGAAGGAACTCGACTGATCTCAACCCATTTTGTAAATTGATCAACCATCATCAATATGTATATATTGCCCTGTTCAGTTTTGGGTAGGGGGCCCAGGAAATCTATGTGCACACGCTCCATCGGTATCCCAGCATGAAACCCGGTCATCGGATATTTACCCTTACGAGTGGATTTCTTGCTACGATTACAGATACCGTGCCAGCAGAACTTCTCCTTCAATCTGAATTTTGTTCTCGCTATTCCCTGGTGCCCCGCTGATGGTAGGTCATGATGTAGCCGTATGGCTTCCATCTGCCACTCCCTGGGTAGTACTAAGAGGCGCCCAGTAGCGTTCTTCTGCTGTATGAACAGGATTCCCTCATCGGTTGATTGTAGACGGTCTTTGTTCAACCAAAAAAATTTGGTTGAAGCGCTGGAAATAAAGAGCGTCTTTTCTAATGGTTCGCCGTTCTTCAACAAGTCTAGGATGGGTGCAAGGTCAGGATCGTTTTTCTGGCCTTGTTTTATTTCATCCAAAGAGTAGCCCCATCAAAAAGCTTTAGCATCTGGATGTACAGCATATACTCTGGATCCGTTATCCTGTAAGATAGAAATTGTATTATTTCCACCCTGGGTTCCGGCCTAATTATTTCAATAGTCACCTGGCCCCCGAGATCCCATGGAATATCATCAGACCCCTTGGCTGACCTGATCTGCCCCACATGAGCGATAGGCACTACATCATCCACTACTTCCCTGAAAGTAGCCTACCTCTCATGTGCTCGTCTACAATACGAACACCCCCCACAAGGTAGATCTATAAGTGGGGTGGCGCCCGCCCCAGAGTCATGCATTTCCCCCAAACGAGAGAGCGTCGGCGTTAGCATGCAGTTTGCCCTTTCGATGTTGGATGATCATATTGTACTGGCTGAGCTCTTCGATCCACCTAGCTAACTGTCCTTGTGGTTGCTTAAAGTTGAGTAACCAAGTTAGGCTATTGTGCTCAGTCCTCACTCGGAAAGGTCGTCCCAGTAGGTAATGACGGAAATGTCTGGTCATGTAGACTATGGCCAGAAGTTCTTTACGAGTGGTACAATAATTCCGCTGTTCCTTGGCCAAGCGCATGCTTGCGTCGGAAATCACCTTTTCTTGACCATCCTGGACTTTGAGGAGTTCTCCACCAAGAACTTGATCTGATGCATCAACGTCTAAGATGAATTCATCTTCTCCGTTTGGTAATGCGACTACCGGGGGTTGCGTTAATGCAGCTTTGAGTAGTTCAAAAGCTCACTGCTGTTGCTCTCCCCAGTCGAAGTCACTGTCTTTACAGGTAAGACGATACAATGGTGCTGCAATATCAGCGAAATTGCTGATGAATTCCCTATGGTAGTTGGTTAATCCCAAGAATTGTTGCAGCTCTTTCACGTTCTTTGGAGTAGGCCATTCTTGGACGGTTTGAACATCGGTATCGGAAACTGATAACGTGTCGTCGCCCACGATACGTCCCAAAAACTCTTTTTAGGTTTAAGCTTTAGGTTACTCTGACGAAACCTTTCAAGAACGCATGCTAAGTTATTTAAATGGTCTTTGGATGTCTTACCCAATACCACAATATCATCTAGTAATGCCAGTACCGTATTCCAAGTCAGTCCCCTCAGCACTAAACCCATAGCCCTGGAGAAGGTTGCAGGGCAATTGGAGAGACCAAATGGCATCTTGATGAATTCATACAACCCATGTTTGGTAACAAAAGCTGTCTTTTTACGGTCCTGGTTGTTCATATTGATTTGCCAGTACCCCCAGATAGCATCTAACTTGGAGAATATTACCTGAGAGTGTATCAAGGCAATCCCTGACTAACGGTAAAGGGTAAGCATCTTTAACCGTCACGTTGTTGAGTGCACGATAGTCGATACAAAAACGTACCGACCCGTCACGTTTACTTACTAAAACTGGGGGTGATGCCCACTCAGAAACAGAAGATTGGATGACTCCCGCTTCCAGCATCTTATTGATTTCTTTCTCCTCCTCACCAGCGAAACGTAACGGCGTTGGCCGCAGACGTTGTTTAATAGGAGGAGCATCCCCAGTATCAATTCGGTGCTCGATCTCTGCGAAGATGCCAATATCAAACCGATGTGCGGCGAAGGCATCCTGGTACTGAACGAGTAATGCAGTGAGTGCTTGGAACTCTGAGTCTGAAAGAGAAGACTTAGAAACATTTAACATTTCAATCAGATGTTCAGGTACCCCAGGTGTAATCCCTTCCCCCATGGCAACTTCGTCGTCATCCCCAGTGACTGAACTTATTCTTGGTGACTCGGTGTTCATCACGTCGAATTGCTCAGTCTCCATGGCCATACCTATTTTCCTACCCACCTTCATGGTTACATAATAATCGGACATATTCACTACACAAATGCATGGTGTATCAATGCAGCGGTGCAGCGTAGCTG
>NW_022707346.1:23076-33707 GCF_011630105.1 Anneissia japonica | reverse complement strand
GAGATATGGTGCTGTCACCAATAGTTAATAGTAGCTTCCCGAAGTCAATTACTGCTTTGTTGGGAGGGAGGAAATCCCCACCCAATAACACCTCATCATTAATAGGAGCTACATAAAAAAATCTACTATACTCGTTTGAACCTAAACGAAAATTAACAGGGCCCACCTTATAGCCTGGCATGGATGTTCCCCTCCCAGCTTGGGTAAAGGATAATTTTGCTACAATAGGTGGTGCTGGTTCAAGGCTAGAGTATACCCTATCAGAGAGGATGGTGTAATCGGCTGCGGTATCTACAACTACATTAATTTTTACATTGTTGACTAGAGCAGTTGCATGCAGCGCGTTTTCGGACTTTACTCTGCTGATAGTTATTTCTTCTGTTGTCGTTGTTATTGTTGTTGTTGACTCATTACTGTCCCCCGGTTTAATACAATGAGAGGCAGTAAGTGAACCAGAATTGTTTGACGTCGTCACAGTTTCTTGACATGTTTTCTGTGGACTGGCAGCATTGCTAGACCCACCCGGAACAAGATGTATATTTTGTGGACTAACGGTGTTGCTAGGCCCACCAGGATCAGAAGAAACTGTGTCGTTCTTGATTTTCTGGTCTTCTTGTTTTTGTTGGCCGCTACAATGAGGATGGTCGGCTAGCTGGCCATGGCTTCCGACCCCTACTCGTTTAAAGGTTCCTCACCCTGAGCCCCAACCTGCCTGGTTTGTTTAGACTGCGGGCAGTCTTTACGCCAATGTCCCGCCTGGTGACATTCATAGCACCGATCCCCCGCGGTTTTAGCATTTCCAACACCGCATCAAGCTTCTGGTTAACAGCCACCATCTGATCTTCGAGGGCGGTCAATCTACTATCAGAACTTGATTGTGATGGAGATGGTTTTCGGCTAGTAGGGACCGATTTACTAGCGGGTGTAACAGCAGTTTGCATTTCATGGGTAGAAGATCGAGGATAGCTTGATTTACCATCCCGGTTGTAACGTTTACCCACTTGTCTACATTCCGCAGTCTCGATATCGTCGCTATCTTCATCCTCATCCTCTTCATCGGAGTAAGCAGGAGGTGTTGATGAACGATGAGTGACATGGGTAGCAGACCTGATCAGGGGTTTTCCAATATCTCGAGATCTGCTCCCTCTCTTAGTGCCATACAATCAACGGAGACTGTCGTACTGTTCATACTCGGTCAAAGCTTCTGCCAGAGTGGTAACATGCTTATGGAGGACATATCTCCCAGCCTCTGCATCCCGGCAACCAATACAGAACCTCGTAGCAGCTTGCTGACGGATCCAGGCCTTTGGCAGATCTTTATATGCTTTTCGGGTCATAGTCATAACTCGATCACCCTACTCCTCAATGGATTCGTCTTCACGTTGAGTGGCGGCTTCCAATCGAGTTTGCAGGACGGCAGGCAAATCTTCCTCCCCGAAACGTTTATCAAACCTTCGACATTGTAAATGGGAAAGATCACACGTACACGTATAGGTCAAAGATTAAATAGGCTAAAATTGAAAATAAGTGGGTTAGCAATGATAAAATTATACAATAGATAAAAAAAATCAATGCTTCACAAATATCAATTTAAAACCTGCAATCCAAAGTAATCTGGTTAAAATGTAAAAATAGATATGCAAGTATAAATGTGAATACAAATATAAATATCTAAAATAACACGTATCACACAAGCTACAATGAAACGAATAGTTATTGAAAACTTGTGGATAAAACCAGAATGATTAACCTGTATGCAAATGAGTTAGTGGAGATATGCACTAAGCTCCGCACAATAAAACAGCACACACGGCCTAGGGTAATATTTAGACGACGTGTTAACACAATATTCTTCAACAAAACAGAGTTTAAAATACCTAACTATCTCTTAGCTAAATGTTTTAATTCTAATCTATACGTAATCTAATAGTCGTGGGATAATTCCGTCTATGCGCGAGACGCGTGTCTCGCACACTTCTTCCCGCCCACGCTATGTATTACGTAATACGGCCGCAACGCGTCACAACCTCACACAACAGCCGACGTACGAAGGCACGCCGACGTGAAAGGTTGAAACAAACGAACCGCAAAATACGCCTAACTAAAATACTCCTAGTCTATAAAAACTAATTGTAGAGGTACTCGACAGACCGCACCACGATATAGTTAGTGGCCCTGTACGCTTCCCTCTACAATGTCCCTATTTAAAAACTACGCTAAAAGCCTAGTCTCTATAGTTGTGAGGGTACTCGCCGGTCCGTAATCCAATTGCCGGCCCCGAACACTTCTCCCCACCGAAAAAAAACCTAACTAATCAAAAAACAGAGCCGCTAGTAACGCAATACAAAGTACGTGCGAAAACACAATACTTATGCCTATTACTAGCTCTCAACTATTATAGTACTTTTGTACTATACCTTGCCAATGTAGTACCTATCCTACACATGCACTAAAAAACAATAATGTCTACAAGCCTTTTGCTCGCAGCGCCAATGTAGTATTTAATAATATAATTAATTAAACTACACTGACAAGCCTTTTGCTCGCAGCGCCAATGTAGTAATTATTGCCTATATATATACCGTGATATAAAAGGTACCGAGTGGAGCCTATCTTTATCCAATGGGATATCTTCTTAAGGCGACAATACTCCAATATATAAATCAGTCACAGCAGCACTCCAATATGCAGTACGGTAGTACTCCTGTGTAGACTCGGACACCAGACACACATAAACAAATCATGTAGCGTTAGCTAGGTATGATGCGTCTTGCATGAAGTCCAGTGTACGAGTGACGACAATTCCCCAAGATCTCGGCGATCCTCCTCTGCACACCTGAGAGCAGGATATGCAAGAACACAGATGCCGGGGTTAGGGGTCGTTACCGTTGATCGGTCTCTCGAACAGACGGCGGCCGTCACTACATCTAGCCTAGGCCTGCTAGAGTAGTAGAACTACCTAGGCCTAGCCTAGGAGTAGGCCTAGTACCCCTAGCCAGTACAGGCCTAGAAGGCCTAGGCCCTAGGCTGCCTATGCCATACTTAAAAAGTACTAGGGGCCTACTGCAAATATTGTTTAATTGCGCAGAGCCTAGGATAGGCATAGGCTGAGTATCTCAAATATCAGCTCAAATTTGCGAGGAAAATCGCTAGAAAATAGGTGCGCGGAATCGTAAATTGCTGCATAATTAAAAACAATTGCATTATTTTAGGCTCATTTGTTAGGCCTACTAGGCTAAGCCTACTATATACTATATTAATTATAAGCCAGGCTATAGGGCCTAGGTTTGGTCAAAAGCCTAATTTTTGGAAAAATCTGCGTGGAACTTATTTTTCGAAATGCGCCGACGGATTTCTTCTAGGCCTAGGCCCTATGCCACATTTCTGCGCGGCGGATAGGTAATTCTCCGTGCAGGCAACTACTAGACTATACGGTACTACGACAGTCTGGCAGAGCCTAGGCCTAGGCCAGACCCCTTTTTCTACACAGAATGTTGCCTAAATCAGAGTAAAATAAATTAACGTGAATATTCAGAAGAATACTATGTTATTGTGTACATACCTTCAAACACATTCCAATAAAAAAAACGACAAAAATCAATCAAACTCTTCATTTTCGTTCAACATCGAGACACAGAAAAATAATGGCGACACAAAACTTTTTTCTTGAATAACGCGGGCCCATAATGCTTTGTGATAGGATCAATTTAACTCTCTGATAGATGGGTTATTTTAACTCTGCCATTATGCTTTGCGATAGGATCAACTTTGCTCTCTGTGGATGGGTTAATTTAACTCTGCTAAATTCATGAGATAGGATCAATTTGACTCTCTGTGGATGGGTTATTTTAACTCTGCTTGTTTTACTCTAAACATGAAGTTAATTTAACTCCAGCAAACCAAATACAAACATTATAACATTGTATAAGTTTGGAGTGGAATGAGAGTAAACTTAAGGTTTACTCCCCTAAGGAGTTACTTTAATACCATTTAAGGAGTTAAAATAACTCCCAAAAAATAGCTCCCCCTTTGGGGGTTATAACTACCCTACAGGGGGAGTTTCAATAACTCCTCAGAATTAACAGTGTAAGATGCTCAAGTGACAAATATAAAATAAATAAGGGCATGGAATTTATTGCCAGAGAATATTAAACAAGCTAAATCATTACCTGTTTTTAAATCTACACTTTGGACAAACATAATCGATGGTACAATTATCGTTGCACCACCTAGAAGCATGTACTGTCAAGTTATGGGCTTCAATTTGATGAAGCAGACGCTTGTCATGTACTTAAAAAAAAAAGTAATTGCTATGTGGTTTTAATATTGCACTAAGTGGTTATGTTTGGTCTGCTTTGATGTATTGTGTACACACCTAGAGACGCACCACTGGCGCATATACCCCAGCGGTCCTTCGCCAGTATTGATCCAGATCCAGGGGATAGCTAGGCTAGGTAGTAGAATCTGACACCTGATCAGTACAGTAGTTGACGAATTTGTCCCTTTTTTCGAACCCCTTGGTACTAGAGGTTCGTAAAATACAATAGACGTTATTAAACAAGCCTTTCCACCGCGTAACGTCGACGGCCTCGAAGCTGGCTGGCTGTTTATTTGGGAAAAATCGCATCATATTTCAAGATTTAGATAAGTGACTTAACTTCGACGTGAACCAGGCTAAAAAAAAATATTTCTACTCATGTTCCCAAAATGTGCTGTTTTTGGCAGGAGGGGCCAAGTTCGACGGGTCATTAAAAAAATTATGGAAAACTTTTTATATAATATAGAAAACATATTCAATTAACAATATATATTCTCAAAAAGTACACTCTGAATGCGAAATGAAATCCATGAAGGAAGCCTTTTCTGAGTAACAGCTTGTGGCCCTTGGCATAGTATGGTGTAGCGACCAAAATATAGGTAAGAAATTCAAATATTGACCATCATGGGCTTGTTCACCTACACCAAGCCTAGCAATGGGATAATTACCCGTAGGATAGGCTAGGTGAGATTCATGCTAGGTAGATATTGTCAACAAAATGGGTTCCGTGAAACCCACCAAAATGCTTCCCCTTATATCCCTTTAGCATCCCCTTATATTACCCATTAGCACATAAATTAATATTACATTCAAAGCACTAGCTCCTACTTGTCATCAGTGTCATCATGTTTAGTATTAAAAAAAAACATGTTTTGTATAAACAAACATGGTTTTGTCATTTACAAAACATATTTTGTACAGACAAACTTAGTTTTGTCATTACAAAACATGGTTTTGTCTTCACAAAACATGTTTTGTATTAACAAACATTGTTTTGTCTTCACAAAACATGGTTATGTATAGACAAACATAGTTTTGTCTTCACAAAACATGTTTTGTCTTTACAAATCATGTTTTAGACAAACATGGTTTTGTCATTTACAAAACATGTTTTGTACAGACAAACATGGTTTTGTCTTCACAAAACATGTTTTGTCGTCAAAAAACATGTCCAGGTGCATCTCTCCATCTACACTTAGCGTCAGTTCATTGTAATGTATAGTATTATGAAGATTCTAAATTAGTTCTTTGTATTATTACTATCCTTGTCTTTGCTGGAAAAGCTGTTAATTGTATGGAGGCAAATGATGTCTAATCATGGCTGTCTTTAAACATGCTTTGTTTCAACATCAACAGGACGGAGGTTGTATACATTAAGCCTAAATTCCGTGCCAGCTGGCCTATTATTAATACATCAGAATGTTCAACTATATTATTACCCCATTGTCAGAAGTTCGCAATGTTAGTGTTACACATGATTCCACCTTGTTATTTAATAAAATATGTCTTGTGCAGGACAGTTTGTTATCAAATTGCAGCATGAAATATGTCAGGCGTTACTTAAAATAAGATGCCACCACAAAAGTGATCCATGCACTGTCGTGTCCTAACTGTAATGGAGTTCTTTATAGATTACCCAATGCTATAGTTAGGAAACTGCAGCTTCAGCTTAATGTCCTGCTCGTCTTGTCTGTAGTACATCCAGATCCAAAAACATCACCCCTACACTTCGTCTTCTCCACAGGCTAAACATCAAACAGTGCATCGAATTTTTAATTTTACTTTTTTTTAAAATAAATCTCTCCATCACTCCACACGTAAGTATATATCACACCTTAAGCCAAAAAAATGTTTGTTTGTCCTTCCCACCCGCCCCTAACTCACTGACAAAATATGGGCAGAAAAAAAAAAAATGTAGGTAAATTGATCTTTATTTTTTGCCAGATGTCCTACAAAGTTGTCTAGGTTTTTGTCTGATATACGATATTGCCATTCTAGGCCAAAATTCATTGCAAAATGTCAACCGTGGGTTAATTTTTGTTCCATCTGATGAGTAATCTTGGGTAAAAAATCCACCCGCCCATTTTCATAAAAGAAAGGGCAAACAAACACATTTGTTATTCCTTATTCAGTCACGTTCTGTACGCAGTCCTATAAGGATATTCAGCTAGGTAAAGTGAAACGTTTAATAACAAATGGTTAGATGTCAAATGATAAAGCCATAGAGCAATATTATTGAAGACGTAATGAATTATCGATTGAGAATGGTTGTATTTTGTGGGGAGAACGAGTGGTACTTCCTTCAAAGTCTCGTGGTAGGGTCATGGATGATTTTGCACTGTGGGGGCTGTAAAAATGAAGAGCATTGCTCGTTCGTATATTTGCTTTCCGAATATTGATTCTGAAATTGAACAGTTGGGTAAGGCATGTGATCCTTATCAACGTATACAAAATAGACCAGCTACAGTGCCTATGCATCCCTGGTAACCTGCTTTGAGGGAGCGCTGGGAAAGAATTCCTACCGATTTCGCTAGACCATTTCAGGGACAAATGTTCCTTATTTTAGTTGATGCATTTAATAAATGGCCACATGAAACATGTCAGGCGTTACTTAAAATAAGATGCCACCACAAAAGTGATCCATGCACTGTCGCGTCCTAACTGTAATGGAGTTCTTTATAGATTACCCAATGCTATAGTTAGGAAACTGCAGCTTCAGCTTAATGTCCTGCTCGTCTTGTCTGTAGTACATCCAGATCCAAAAACATCACCCCTACACTTCGGGCGTGGTCTGTGACTACCTAGCAGTTGTAAATAGGTGCTTCATGGTAGATACATGTTCACATCATCCAAAACGACAAGGGCTGAAATGAACCATAACATCAGGATAACCCCCTACTCTTCCGAAAGATGCATTGGGTTCTCTAAAGTGCACACGATCCAGATGTGCTGGACCTTGATTTAAAGTCCTTATCCGAGAGGACTTGTTTCTACCAACCGAACCATGGGTGAAGAGTGACTGGAACCAGTGTCAATGTAACGGATGTAGGTAGCGGCGCCCCTGCCTTACCGCTCGGCCACTCAACTAATAATAATGATGATGATGGAGATAGATTGTTGGCTTCGTCATCACTATGACTGTTTTTTGGGGGTTTTTTTTGTTCTAATTGTTGTTGTTATTGGTGTTGTTATTGTTCTTCTTCCTCTAGTTATTTTTTTTCCTTGTGGTTTTCTTTTCGGTGTTATTCTTCTTGTTGCTCTTTTTTTTGTTCTTCTTCTTGTTTTTATTGTTCTTCTTTTTGCTTTTTCTTCTTGTATTTGCCCTTGCTCCTACCTCGGTACCATTTGGTTCCGAGATTTGTTTTAGGCCGACTCTTAAGTGTCCATTTGAGTATTTTTAGCTGACCGTTAATTTGAGAATTGGTTCAGTGTTGCAGATTTAATAATGTAGGTAGGCAAGTTATTCCTGATATCACAGACAAAAAAAGTCTCTGCCGGACTGTCAATCTAGTATAATTTTTTAACAATTTTGCTCTTGCTCTTACAATAGCAAGCTCTTGCTCATGTCAGGGAACAGTTAAATTACAATTTCACTGTTCCCTGCTCTTGTTGCCGCTGTTGCTGTTATTGGTATTACAATGGTTGTTACATTTGTGTATTTGTGTTATTTTTTTTTTCGATTTTTCTAGTGTGATCAGTTGAAAGTGAAGTTAACAAAACGTAACACAGATCTTCGACGTGCGTTGATGCGGGTATCTGAACTGGAAAATAAAGTAAACAGCAAACTGAGTAATGGATCACACAGATCACCGCATGAGTTTCACGAGTTCAAGCAGTGTCGCCCATTTTATAACAGCAAAATTAAGCAGAGCAGCGGCGACGAATCCTTTACAATTGACGAAGGTAGAAAACGCAACTGTGCCAAAGGGAATGTCAGAAGACAGACAAAAAAAACTCCAGTGGTAGAGAAAAATGGAAAAATAAAACGTAGAAACGTTATAATACCAGGTATTTCTATAAATGGACAAGTACAGGAAGAGCCTAGACAATTCGTATTCGAGCTTAGGGCAGAGGAGAATGATGCATCTGAGACTTCTGAGGAAATTGATGGATTTCCTCTGCCAGGTACTCTTCTTTCGGTTGATAGCTTAGAGCTTGACCGCCAAGGAGCAGAAACTGACGCTTGTCTAAGTGACGGTAGTTGGGAGAGTGATTGAAAAAGCATAAAAATCATCGCCACCAATATCGTGGTTCAGAAACTATAATGAAGTACAATAACAATTAATAAAAATTATAACTCTAATAACAGATGATTCATTAAACGTGTACACCGCCCTCTGGACTCTGTACTCATTATCTGTGGCTCTACTCATTATGCGTGTATAATATCCCAACTCATGTTGAAACTTCGACCGGAAGCTACTTTTTTAACGTAGGATAGTTTGGGACGCTAATGCACTTTAGTACAGTAACACTTCTCTCTTCAAAAATAGTAATGTTACCTACTGTGCGCTCCTAACGATATCTGACAAAGATTTGTCATCCAGTTCTGCCACTAATAACGCCAGATTTTAACATTTTATTTCTAAAACCACGACTTTCAATGTCTAATACCATAGCTCCATCCTTCATCCTTGTGTTCAACGACAATATGATGGCGAATTGGTGATCAAACCTAATTCTGTTGTCAGAATTCAAAATTTATATGTGTTAGAGTTGCCAGAATTAGTTTAGTAAATCAAAATCAAGCGTCAGATTCTGAACTTATCTGTAGAGCGATGACAAGTTCGATGGCTCGTGAGAGAAGGGAAAAGGAAGGCAACAAAAACATGCATACATTATTTAATGAAAGAATGTATAAATAAATTAATATATGAAGGTCCTAAATACGATGTATTGGTATTGGTACGGTCAATTATATTGCGCCTCTTCCTTGCGGTTCTTTTCCCTGGTCATTGGGTCTACATGCTAAGTGTTGCTGCTGGTAATCAGCGCAGGAGCAGGTAACCCCACCAGGTTTCTGGGTGAAGAGTAAAGTGTCTTGCCTAAGGACACAAGCGAAATGCACAGCGAGGGGATTAAATCCATCTTTGAGGACCTCGGGGTCCTCAAAGATTATTACAACCCTGGTTGTAATAATGCCTATGATTAACAAATAATTAGTTGATTGATTGAGTGAGTGAGTGAGTGAGTGAGTGAGTAAGTGGAAGAGTGGTTTAGGGGGTGGGTGAGTGTTAAGTTTTGACTGATTGCTTGATTAATTGATTGATTGATTTAATAATAATTAATAATAATAATAATAATAATAATAATTTGATTTGATTTGATTTGAATTTATTCAGAAAATCATTGCACAATTACATCGAAACATTGGTAAAGAAAAACTTATAGGCCTAATAAAAAATTAATATCAAAATAAAAAGCACTAAGAATGATAATGATAATAATAATGTTAATAATAATAATTACGATGATGTTGTTATACTTATATAGCACAAAATGCAAGAGCCTCGATGCGCTTAAAATTAAATACTTATATATATAAAAAAAAATAACAATTTACCTCTCACTGCAAACTTGGCTCATAACCTAACCTAGACTTGGCACAAGTCCATTACTGTATTATTTATTTTTGTATAGTTACTTCGAAACATTGGTTGATTTTCTCATAGACAGCGCTACCAACGAGCCAGTTAATTTAGAGAGATGTTAAAGAAAAAAATCCCAATCCAAAAAAAAAGAAACAGGGTATGAGACGCCAATTAAATTAGATGTGGCGCGCACTAAGTGCAATAAAGATTTAGTAATCAAAAATAGTGCCTGGGACCTAGGCTAAACACTAACATGCATGCAAACACACATTTTATTTCTCTCTTTGAATTGAGGATAAGCAATAAAATATATAGGAAATAGCAAATTTGTACAGAAAGTCTAGTGGTCACCGTCCACCACCATTGTGGCGCAACAGGCCCGTATCCGGGGGGGGGGTCTTATGGTTCGGGAGAACCCCCTTTTTTAGCAAACCCCCTTTTTTCTGGCGTATCCTCTTCTTTAAATTTTCCAAATAAGTCCTCTAACCCAACTAATGCACTATAGACCCACATAGACACAGTCATTTTCAAACATATCTGCTTTTATAGCATTATTTAGACCCATAAAGCACAAAAATCCTCTTGCTTTGGGGTTTCGCCGACCCCACCGGGGCTTCGACTGTGGACCTCACGGCCAGAAACCCAGAACATGGCTACGGGCCTGCGCAATCTTAGACTTCTGCCTCATTTGCTTGAAAAGGAACCGGATACACAGTTGTCCT
>NW_022707346.1:18620-22064 GCF_011630105.1 Anneissia japonica | reverse complement strand
ACATTACAGTGAATCAAAATACAAAGAAACCTTACGAAGAAAAGAGGATGGGCTTTCTAAAACTGCAGCATCGGTTAACAATCTAGGGAGCTGGTCCCAAACACGAGGCAACCTGATGGCTACCGAGTTGAAAAATGCTTGGGTCCTTGATGCTTCATGGTGACGGAAACACAAGCAATCATTATGTCTGGTATTGATTTTGATACCATCATAAACCGTGCTGCAGCTTAGAAGGCCCATCAGAACTTTAAAGCAAAAAAATATAAGCAATTTGTCCCTTCTGACAGACAAAGATGAAAAAGAAAGCAAATGTAACCTCTCCTCAAAGCTCATTTGTCCTCGATGTTGGAAACCAGGCGGGTTGAGCATACTCCTGGCCTGGCAATACAAAAAATGAGAGACAAAAATGCACTGGTCGAAGCATGTCAAGCCACGCTCCAAACAAAACCAAGAATTAGCTTAGCTTTGGAAACAATGACTTGGACATAGTCCTCCCAGGGCAATTTTGAGTTGAAAGTAACACCAAGGTATTTAATGGTGGTCACCGGACTAATAAGAGAGCCAGACAAGAAATAGGAAGACAATTGTTTATTACACGAGAGTGTGATATGTAAAACATTTGTCTTCAGAACGTTGAAAGGCATGCGGGTTACTTCACTCCACAGAATAAGTTGGTCAAAAACTGCTGGAAGTTTGAGAGAGTCTTGAGGAGAGGTTATAGGACTATACTGCCCCCCCCCCCCCATGGCAAAAGGGCATAACTGACATTTTTGGCGAAAATGAGTTATATAGCCTAGTAAGGTCAGTACATCATGCTACACATGTTGACACAAAAAAAAAAATTGTAAAAAAAGTGTCCCCCGGGCTAGATAGGGGCATGGCAAAAGGACATAACTACACAATTTTCAGTAAATTCCCAAGGCAAAAGGGCATAACTACAAAGATAGGCTGTGATACGCTGAAGCGTGACGTTCTTTCAACAGCCAACCAATCAGAAGAAAGCTTTCTCCCTGGTTACAATGAAGGTTGCATGTTAAGTTTTATTATTTTTATTATTCTTACTATTTGTATACTCACAATTTGTAAATAAAAATTGGTTAAATAATATGATACTTGACAGTAGCATATGTCTAGTTAATGTTAGGCAAACATGATAAGTCAATTTATGCTATGTAATCTTGCCTTAATTTGAATGGCAACAGTTTAATACTACGGAAATAGACTGTGGGAAAATAGTAACTGTTTAATAAAAAAAATAATTAACCATTGCAGAATAACAATTCACATTTTAACTAGAAATAACAGTGGCAAAGAGGGACAACTAAAACGGTTATTTAGCAAATAACTATGGCAAAGAGGAACAACTACAACATTTATTTATAGCAAATGGCATGACAAAAAGGTATAACTGCACAGTCTACTCGAATCAACTGTGTTCACTAATCAAACAACAACTTATTTTTCCATCTAAATCTAAATATATAATACATTTTCTAAATATTTTATTAGAATATAAAAAAAAAACAATAATATTATTAATCATTTTATTATTACTTGAATTTAGATCATATAGAAGAATTGCTAATAAAAATAATAATAATAATAATAGGTCTAATTTATATTGTAATTACATGACTTAAATATATATTTATTATTTTACTTTGTAAATAAAACTTAGAAAATAATTGTAATTCTTGTTTAATGTACACATAGAAACAGTCACACGCGCTTTCTAACTAAACAGCAGTTCTATTTCATATACGCATACGCATGCATCCTTCTCGCAGTGACGTAACACCTATGCGTTCTTGTGCGGGGATCCAGACCCCTAGGGGTCCATAAGGCCCCCTACCCACAGGGTCCTCGATCTAGCACCTTCAGCCAAAAAGTCTTTGTTGATACATAACAGCATACTAATGTTAATTCATTTTCTTGTTTGTATATTTGGTTAGCCTATACATGGGTTTTTATTCGTTTGTAATTTTAGTATTTATTATTTAATGCGTTTCTTTGGTATTATTGTACATTTATTTGATAGTTTATACATGAATAACATATGAAATTATATATTGAATGTTATTTTTGAATAATCTGACTTAAAATTGCGTTGGAAGAAACTAAACTGTGTACTTATATCCTTTTGCCAAAGTTTGTCAACATGTCTTAAATCAGAAAACCCACGGCAAAAGGGCATAACTGACATTTTGAGCGCAAAAATCAATATTTATAGAAAAAATGTGTGCTACACTGGAAGAGACATTATTTGTCTATTTGAATACATTAACCATGAAATCAAATACTAAAACTCATTTTAGGGCTAAATAAATTTCAATTTTTGCTTAATATCTCCAAAACAGCAAATTTTCAGTTATGCCCTTTTGCCATGGGAGGGCAGTTTAAATAAGAGTGTCATCAGCAAAAATAGCAGTTTTACATTTAAGCGAACAAGCAAAGTCATTAATAAAAAAAGAATTAAAAAGGATGGGACCAAGTACACTGCCTTGCGGTACCCCACTGCTTACCTCTACCAAGTTAGATGAGGATCCCTTAAATTTAACTTTCTGAAAACGTTTAGTCAAAAATGACTTTAACCAGTATCAGATATTACCAGAGATGTTAATTTGCTGGGAAAGCTTATTTAGGATGAGGCATTCGGTCAAAGTCCTTTGAAATATTTTTTTAAAAAGGCATCAATGAGTGGTGGGGATCTTTGATCGAAAATATAGGATCAGTCATTAATGATAGTTGCAAGTTGCGTAGTACATGATTTTTTAGGTAAAAATCCATGTTGGTTCTCAATGAGCAAACAATTATCAATAGCATGCTGCGGAAGTGCTTGTACCACCAGCCTCTCCAGCATTTTACCCACAACAGATGTTAGAACCACCGGGCGGTAGTTGTTAAAATCGGTAGTCACTCCTTTCCTAAAGATCTGTCTCTTATACACATCTAGATGTGTATAAGAGACAGATCATTAATTGTTATGGTACTTTCATCCATTTCATTATTTATTTGGTCATTTACAGCAACAACAAAAAAAAAACTGAAATTTTGGGAGACCAGGGACAACCAAAGTGAACCAAATCACTGTAGCAAAGCCGGTTTACCCAACCCCAAATTCAGCAACACATTAAAACATCAAACATTACAGCGAATAAAAATACAAAGAAACCTTACGAAGAAAAGAGGATGGGCTTTCTAAAACTGCAGCATCGGTTAACAATCTAGGGAGCTGGTCATAGACACGAGGCAACCTAATGGCTACCGAGTTAAAAAATCCTTGGGTCCTTGATGCTTGGTGACAGAAACACAAGCGATCATTATGTCTGGTATTGATTTCGATACCATCATAAACCGTGCTTCAGTTTAGAAGGCCCACTACAACTTAAAAGCAGAAAATAATAAGCAATGTGTCCCTTCTGACAGACAAAGATGAAAAAGAAA
>NW_022707346.1:13296-17236 GCF_011630105.1 Anneissia japonica | reverse complement strand
ATAAAAAATAATCGCAATCTCTGGGGCAATAAGAAAAACCAAAATTGGTTGGAATTTCAAGATGGAATTTCAACAAGGTTTCGAGAATCGGACAGCTTTTCATGAAATCAATCATGCGTGGAACTCATGGAAATCAGTAGTTATCAATGCTGAATTAGTAAAATCGGAGTTAAGAAACAAAAAAGTTTAAAAAAATCGTGGTGGGACCATAACCTTGATAAATTGATTAAAGAAAGAAGAATGGCTAGTCGAAGGCACAGACAATTATTCTAAGACGGTAAATAATGACAAAGAAACTATGGGCTGAATACCAACAGAAACGAGTGTTAGTAAAAAAATGAGATAAAGCAAAATGTAATGAAATCACGAATAAATAAAAGTATTGAGATCGCAAAGAACGGTGGATCCAGTAATAAACAGCTTTGGCAAAATTTGCGAGGTTCAAAAAACCAAAAGATTGAAATTTCATCTTTGAGAATACCAAATACCGACGTTTTAACTGCTGATAATGAGACAATTAGAAAAACAATAACCGATTATTGGAAATATTTAGGGAAAATAATGTAAGTTTAAAGGAAGATTATGCAAAACTAAAAAAAACCAAAGAGTTATTGCGTAACACTAAACTAAAATGTGACCATGATAATGATTGCCTCACTGATATTGAGGTTAGCATTGATGACATTATATCTGCAATAGGCAGTAGTAAAAACAATAAAGGCCCAGGCATCGACCAAATTACGAACGAGTTACTAAAGAATGGGAGAGACGGTATGTTCAATGGGATACTGTAATTGTTCAAACACTTAATGGTTGTCGAATCCATACCTGACGAATGGAATATGGGGATAATCGTACCTGTATTCAAAAAAGGGTTTAAGAATGATCTTAAACAATTATAGAGTCATAACTCTTGGTTCTTGTGTTGCAAAATTATTCTGTCGACTGTTATCTAACTCTATTTCTTCATACGTAGAGGAAAGAAACTTAACTTACATCCAGGAAGGCTTCAGGAAAAACCGTCGCTGTGAAGATCACATATTTATAGTCAAGAGTATCACAGCGATGAGAAAAGCAGAGGGTAAAGATACTTACATGTTTCCTGGATTTCCGTAAAGCGTTCGATACAGCTTGGAGAGACAAGCTCCTCGTTACTGCATGGGAGATAGGAATAAGAAGCAAAGTATGGTCAATGTTAAACAGATTATATACTGATATAAAGAGCAAGGTAAAATTTGGCGACATTGAAACTGGTTTCTTTGAGCCAAATGTAGGGGTAAAACAAGAATGCGTTCTGTCCCCTTTTCAATATATATCAATGAGCTAAAGTATTGTTGGAACATAATGTCGGTGTAAAAATTGGTGATATCCAAATTGGAAGCTTATTCTTTGCAGATGATGATGTTCTCATAGCAAATAATGAACATGAATTACAAAATATGTTAGACATTGCAAATGATTTTAGTGAAATAATTAAGTTGAAATTTAACCACAAAAATCAAATGTATTAATAACAGGTAAAAGGGTAAATAAACAAAAAATATGGCAACTGGGTAAAGAAAATATATCTGAAGTAGATACATATAAATAATAGGATTAAAACAAGGATTAAATCAGATCATAACCATATAAAAGAAATTATCCAAAAGGGCAATCAAATAATAGGATATATTTAGTCAATACTAAACGGTCAAGATAATTACAAGAGAGTGTATTATGGTGACATATTATGAAAATAGCTTGGTATACCATTATTAAATTATGCTCAAACTGGGCAGGAGGGGCTGCCGATATGTTTTACTTAAGAGTATTGAAACACTACAGATTCAGATGGCACGTACTATTCTCCGAGTACCTCGAACAACCTCCGAAGAGGCACTTTATGCAGAACTTGGTTGGCACCCATTAGAGGCTATGCAGGACTGCTAACGTATAAAATTCCTCTGCAGCATTAAAAAAAAAAAAAAAAACTGGACGAAACCAGATAGCCACGTGTAGTACTAGATGCACTTTTAAATACAAGCAAAACTAAAAATCAAATACCCTTGTTTTGAGCACATGAACAATTTGTTCTCATCACTTGGTGTTGACAATATGAACAATTTTACTCTAATTGACAATAAAGACCTTTCTAGGCTTGCTGAAAATATGCTAAACGAAAATGATAAACAAAATATATTTGAAAGTGAAGAAAGTAAGGCTTCTTTAGTTACTTACCTACAGGTAAAATCACCATTATGAATTAACTTGGAAAAAATACCTGCTTGATGATCTTCACTTAACAGGAGTTAATCTAAAATTTAAGGCACGGTCGAATACTTTATCTCTCAATAGTAGAATAAGTAAATGGACAAATGATATAAATGACATTTATCCACTGTGTAAATCTGGTTTTGAAGATATCGAACAACTGTTGTTTACATGTAGAAATTCTAAAATTAATAATATTCGTATAGATGAATTTAGGAAGCTTGAAAAGATACTATGCAGCACTATTAATGGTCAATTTGCTTCGGAATACCTTTATTTCTGGAGACTTGAATACCAAAACCCGACTTTTACTTAGTAATGATTATACGTATAAATATTTTAGAAATAAAAACGATATAAGTGTAACTTTCGACAAAAAATATATGTCTTACCTAAAAAGAGCATGACAAACGAAAAGTACAATAACGAATGCAGTATAATGTTCGGTATAATTCTAAACAATGTGTAAACGACCAATAATGTGTTTTAAACAAAGTTTTTATAGCTTTCAAACGCATGTTTTTATATATTTTGAAAACATTCAAATTTTAACTGCCAGATTTTAAATGTTTTAAAATTTTAATATTTTAAAATGTTTTAAAATAAAGTCTTAATTAAATCGTTTTATATTCAGTTTTACTTCTAGTACGGCAGCTTAGGGCCATATTTGGACTAATGTGGACGTTCCGGACAAAAGCAACCAATTTTTTTTTACATGCTCCTGATGGTCATAGCATTCAATTTTTGGTAGGAAACACCTCATCCGAGGTCATTATGGCGGCCAACTTGGATTTCAAAATGGCCGCCTAATGAAACCTATGTTTATCTATATCTCCGCTTCTAAACCACTTGGAATTATAATTTTAATGTCTAAGAGTATGTTTATATAATCGAGGAATACCATCATATCATTTTTGACCTGGTCAGGTGGCCACAAATGGGTCATGTAAGGTCATTCAAGGTCATTCAATGTCAAATATTGTATGGTATCTTTAAAATTACGTAATTGTCAAATTTTACATTAGAATCATACCCAGGCTCTCAGAATTCAAGCTTTTTACTATGAACTACAATATTTCATTCGAGGTCATTCTGGCAGCCATCTTAAATTTCAAAATGACTGCGACGCAAAACCTATATTTATCAATATATCGGCTTTTAAACAACTTCCAATAAGAATTATGATGTCTAAAAATATGTTTTCATGGTCAAGGATTTATAGCACTTGTGACATGGTGAGATGGTCATTTAAAGTCATTCAATTTCATTTCTCTGTTAAGTACGTAGAAAATCTTAATTTGTAAGTGGTCGTGTTTTACAGCAAAATCATACATAAGCTAACAAATTCAATTTTTTATAGGAACTATTTCATCAGAGGTCATTATGACAGCCATTTTAGGTCAAGGTCATTTAGCAGCCATATTAAATTCCAAGGTGACCACCATGTAAAACATGTTTTGTTCCTTTAAATATGTTTACTGTACTGCATAGTCAAACAATAACATTAAAAGTAGTGACATGTATTTGTATTTATTATATTCCATTATATATTGAAAAAGTCTGATATCAGAAATTGTATTTAATGTGAAATGATAAATTGATATAAAAAAGAATGGTATAATATATATATATATAAATATATATATATATATATATATATATATATATATATATTATATATATATATATA
>NW_022707346.1:0-12509 GCF_011630105.1 Anneissia japonica | reverse complement strand
AATATAGATAAACATAGGTTTTATTAGGCGGCCATTTTTAAATCCAAGATGGCCGCCATAATGACCTCGGATGAGGTGGTTCCTACCAAAAATTGAATGCTATGACCATAAGGAGCATGTAAAAAAAATTGTGCTTTTGTCCGGAACGTCCACATCCATCTGCTAAGCTGCCGGACTATTCTTAATATTCCGAACATTTTAATTTTAAGTCGTTTTCTACACAATGTTTTTAGTATTTTATGCACTTGTTTTATTCAATTTTATTATATGTTTTGGTTTATTTTTACCATGTCCTTTTGTTATGTCGGTTACTTTCTTGTTTTGTTTCTTATTGTGTATATGTATTTGTTAATGTTCAATCTATGTGAACGCACCGTTCTCGTGTGCCACTGTTTTAGAAGTGTAAATTAAAAAAAAAAGATTATATAATCATCAATTAATTGATCTAAATTTTAAAGTCTTTGTCAATTTAAGACATTTTCAGAAGTGAAAAACACTGAATTTTAGACCAAAAAAAGAGAACATGCACTAATTAAGGTAATTATACATCTTTTTACTTAACAGTTAACGCTATAAAATATAATTCATTAACCAAAACAAATATAGTTACTGGACTAGTTTAACAACATGCTAAGGAATGTGTTGTAAGGTTTATCAATATCTTTTCATTCAAAAATATTGTAAATATACATTTTTTTACTTTACGGAAAAGGCTACAATATAAAATATAATTCATGTAACCATAATCTTACTATAATATACATGACTATTATAACAACATGTGTTGCCGGGTTTATTTCAAGTACGTTAAACTCAATATTATAGTGCATTGCATGTAAACAAACAACTTAATTTAGCTTTCTGAAAACCAAACAAATTCAAACACAACTCTGACAAAAGC
Source organism: Anneissia japonica (assembly GCF_011630105.1). Classification (NCBI taxonomy): domain Eukaryota; kingdom Metazoa; phylum Echinodermata; class Crinoidea; order Comatulida; family Comatulidae; genus Anneissia; species Anneissia japonica. The sequence goes on along the minus strand of NW_022707346.1, from coordinate 11,608 downwards.
AATCCATGATAAATTCGCTTTCAACGACGATTTATGATTTTCAACTTAGGAAGACTCAATTTAATTCTTGAATTCACCATGAAAAGTTAATTTTGCCATATACAATTGAATGTTAAAGTTCAACTGTTTCGTGGACAAGCATGTGGAAGTAGTCTATTGTGATTCCTCTTCGGCAGCTTAAAGAACATCTTTATCTGACTCGTCAACAGTTTAGTAGCCTACAGTGTACTACTGCGTCTTGCCTCTAGAAAATAGCTTTACATCTTTTGCTCAGATTTTCTGATGGTTTAGATAACTCACTTGTCGTCCCTAGCTATTCTCATCTCTTTCTTAACCTCTGACATTGACTATTTGGAATTTATTTTGAACATATTATTTTTGTTGTTTCTGAAAATCTGTTTTTTTTTTTTTTTTTTTTTCTTGTTTTCTTTAAATGAGAAAGTGCGTATTTAATAAGTGTTGAATATCTTTTCAGTAAACTTCTATCAGATTACTCTTCATATTCTTATTATCCACACCTATTTGCTCAATATGGTAATACATGGTACAACACAAGATTTAAATATTTCACTCTATTCACTTTTTGTCCATTTGTTCAGTCTTATGATCACATTATTACATGTCTATCTCGCTTAGGAATACAACAATCAGCCTTCTGACCGCCTCTTTGTAGAGCTGAACGTTTTAAATCTTCATTTCTTCCATATTCTCTAAATGTTTATCTTCTGCCAACAAGTCCTCCAGTTGTACTAATCTGCTCATTGATCTATTGTTAAATTTTTTATGCTTTTTTTGCCATTTCAAATATATATTGATGAATGTAAATGTAATGTTTCTTCTATGGCAGATAATAGTCGATTGATTTGTCCAACAGTGTTTTGATTATCAAGTCTGTATTCAAATTCCTGTAACTATCTGATTTTTTAGTGTACATAATAGAATGTAGGACTTTATAAATAATAATAATAATAATAATAATATATGTTAGATTTATATAGCATTTACCGCCAACATGGCCTCTAAGCGCTTCACATTACTACCCCCGGTCATTGGATTAAAAGCCTATGAAACATGAACTCAAGATCACTGGGGGAGTATTCCATAAATAAAGTTGTAGCAGATACATCAGCACATTTTGACATTTAACCCTACCAGATACCCAATAATTTATACTCCTGGGTGGAGAGAAGCAATGCAGATAAAGTGCCTTGCCCAAGGACACAAGTGAAATGCACAGTGAGGGGATTAAATCCATCTTCAGGACAGAAAAACAAATAATTAACGTATCCTTCATTTCTAAGTTGCACAAACTGGTAGATGTTGGCGACCAGGTTGATCAGACACATTCGCAGTGATCATTTCTTTACAAATTTTATTGTTTTTTGGTGGTTCTATGCACACCAAAAGACACTATGTTATCTTTGAAATTTGTTTTTCACTTTGTGAACCAGGTCAAATGTCATATGCCCGCCATACTTAAACTCCTGTAGTTGTAAATTCAAAATTATTAAGAAGGCTTATACCATCTCACTTGCAGTTCTTCATATGTTGCAACATTTGAGAAGGTAGGAACAACCTTTTAATGTCTATCTGATTCTAAAGCACGTTTTATTTTAAAACCGTCTTTAATGGCATGAACTTCGTTTGCATAAATTTGCACATTTAGGCCTATCCTCGTCTCGCCAGAATTTTTGTGTCTTAAATATACAGATGTAAGTTTAGGAAACATACTCTTAATTCGTGAAACTACATCTTTCATTATCGCTGTTCTGTGCTTGTGTTTGGAACACCGCAATGCAACAAAAATGTGCCAAGATATATTAATTTTCCCAAAAATCTGCTTGAGATTCTCTGAATTTTCAATGTAAAAACTTTATTGCTCAATCCCGAATTATCAGAATGACGTGTTTTCGTCAATCAGTTGCAGTATATGTTGTCTCATTTCGTCTTGGTTAATACATCTCAAGTCGTGTGATGCCACCTAGGCCTATAATAAGAATCATTTCTTTTAGTTTGTCCCTAACAACACTCATGAGTCTTGGGTTTTAGTTCTACAACTTCTTCTACAATCTTGCAGGGATTGGGATTGCTTTGGTAACTTACGACTTACACAACCCAGGGTGGTGCCAGCGGGGTTGTTGGGATAGGGGAGCTTCCCATTATTAATAGACTCCAAAATGGAATAAAATAAGCCATTGAAACCCCGGAATGCTGTAATCGGACCACCATCTGAGATATAGGACTTCTTGTCGGCCAAATCCTAGCACAACCCCTACCACGACCACATTAGCATTATATTTTTTCAGGTTTATATTTTTTTCACGATGCCTGACTTGTCCCGACAAGAAGGGTTAGGGGTGTTGCATGATGTGATTAGAAGGGAGAGGATGTTTTTCAAGGACTGGCATTCCCAGGCAGGTTAAGGGGCTGTGTCGAACTGGTGACACCACTGACAGAAATTGGTATTGTGAGATTTAATAAGAATCTCATGTTTGTAAGGCGCCACCAAGTTGTTTGAATAGCGCCACCATATTTTTAAGATACAGCTAAGATGGAGAGACTCGCATGTGGTCGTGCTTGTTGAGCTGTCAGGAATATAGACGTAAATTTCTGCTTTAATGATATTCCGAAATTTTGTTAACGTTGTAGTGATAATGTAAGTTTGTTTTATTATACTGTATTGTTAATTCATTGGTTAATGATGATATTTGTGTCTGATAACAAGATTTAATTTGAACATGTGTTGGATCGTAGAAGCTACGTATTAACCATCATATGAACGACATGCCGAATAAGATAACAATTCATTATCATTTATTATATGATTGCTTGTGTATTTATGTATGAGACATTATGGTTGTTCTGCTTAACATTGAAGTAAACTTAACTTAGAATCGTCATAATCTATGTGTTGCATAAGAATGTTCATATCACTTTTAGACGTCACGTTTGATTGACTCTGATTTGACCTCGCTGTTAATTAGCACTCTATGTTGCTCATACCCATGTTCAGATAAAATACTTGATTCTTTTCTTCTGATTATTGATGCATTGTTTATATAAGAATTTTACAATGGAAATTGTCACTTACAGTTTATATGGTACCCTTAGTATTCTTAATAAGTATGATGTTGCTATAATATTTAGTGGTAATTAATAATGTTATTTCTGTATCTAGACAGGAAATGTATTCATCATACTGTGATTTGCTATCCTGTTGATTAATCTGATTTAATCTGGCTGACTTGACAATGTTGATATACCCGTCAAAGCAGTGAGTCATCATTATACTGTATCATGTTAGCCAGCTATTTGATGTATATTTATATATGATTCATAGTTTATGAAATGATCTTCAAACATTGAATTAATTTGCTGTTTTCTTTATGATTGGATGTTACACTTGCTGACTTGAGAAGGCACAGTCGCGCTTTGAGTCGATTGAGGAGTGTCACTAGTAGAGCAGATAGAAAGTGAAGAAGACTATGAGAAAGAACAAAGTTGGATGAACCATTGTCAAGAAGAATTTATGGTAGAGATGTTAAAGCTTGAAGCACTGTTGACTGACGAGGTAGATGTAGTAAATACACCGATTACTACTGATAAGGTAGAGGTAAATGATAGTAATGAATCCACTAATGATGATGTAACTTATTCTGTTGTAACCATTGAGTGTAGTGGCAATAGCTCTGTAACTGATAATGCTAATGTTAATTGTAAATTAGTTGGGTTATGTAAGGTACTTATATTACCACAGACCCAAATTAGACAGTATGAGGGTGACCCACTGTATTATCATGCATTCATTTCATCATTCAATAATACTGTTTCTGGCATTACCGATGACAATGTCAAACTTAATTCATTAATGTCTGTGTACTGGAAAAGCGTTGCAGTCTATCCAGTACTTAGACTTGCCACAAGTCTCTTATTTTTTATTATTTTTCTCATTCTGGACAGCGCCACCAACGAGAAAGTTAATTTATAGACGGAATAAGCGACTTGTAAAACACTGAAATCAGGCACCTCAGGCACCAGGATGCCAAAAGAATGACGTAATCTTATATTCCGTATTTGGATAAATGGGCGGACCGAAATAAACAATTTCAACCAATCAAATGTTCATATTTTTGGAGCCACGAAACTGAGTCACTCGCGTCGACTGGTCCATGGTTAGGCATGACTAAATTTAAATAGTCTTCCCTAATAAAACGGGCCTAAATAGACCCTTGTAAGACTAATGTTGGCAATGGCAAAAACAATTAAGCTTAAACTAGATGGCATACCATACAAATACAACAAAACTTTAACTTTCCAGTAGGATGGCTCAGGCCTCGCCTGGAGTCAGGTAGTAGGCCTAGCCTAGACTAGTAGAGGCTTGGCCTATTTTTAAGTTCTTACTTACGGAGGCCTACCTTTTTAACAATATTCTACCCTAAAGGCCTAAATCTGTGTAGCAGCTAGTGGTGAGCAAGGTTCCAAGTCTGTCTCTTATACACATCTAGATGTGTAGACCCAGGCTATCCAGTACTGTGTGCTTGAGAATCCGAGTGAAGGGTACAAGTCCGCCTGTGCTACTCTCAAAGAAAGGTTCGGCAACACCACAGTCATCGCACAAGCCTGGATAGGCAAGGTATTGAACCGACAGAGGATAGATTTAGGGAAGATAATTGAGTTTTCTGATGACCTAGAAAAATGTTATGAGGCTCTCTCAAAGAACTTGGGTATTTAAGTGAACTATCCAATCGAAGCAGCTTAAAGCAGATCGTGGAGAAGCTACCAAAGTTCCTACAAAATCGATGGCAGAGTGAGAATTATAAACTAAATGAAAAGGGGGTTATACCAGGATTGGAGAATGTTGTGAAATTCATTAAAGCATCAGCGAAAGAAATAAATGACCCCGTTTTCGGGAGCAACAGCACAGCGGAAAGCCAAACCAAGCTAAAGAAGAGTTCTGTACATAATGTGAAGATAGGCAATACTCCTCATGTTGAACATGGTGCACCTCGTAAGAAGTTTCAAAAATGCTGGATTTTTAAAACGGACTGCCATTGGCCTGACCAGTGTCAGAAGTTTGCCGACATGAAAGTTGAAGATTGCTTTGACTTAACTAAGAAAAACTATGCTTGCTTTTCTTATTTGCAGATCACCGGCAGAAACCATAGGATCAGCAATTGTTCTAGAAAGAAGGCATGAGGAGAGAAAGTTGGAGAACAACTGTGTAACCGGTTTCACCACAAGCTTCTACGTCAAGTTTCTAACAAAGAGTGTTGGGAGCAATAATGTAGGTGAGCAGAGCCAAGGCGGACCGTTATTGTGCGTATTACACGTTGAAGTTGTGTCGAAGAACAGGAGCCACGTTGCCAATGTTATGCTGGACTTGGGGTCTCAAGGCACCTTTTGTACGATCAGAATTTGCAAGTAAATTAGGAATCAAGGGGAAAGAAGTAGCGGTATCTATTACGAAGGTTGGTGGATCTGAGGAAACATTTTACACAAGGCTATTCGATCTCAAACTTTGCGGCAAAAACCGTGACGTGATTCACAGCATTCAAGCTCTCGAGATGGAGAAAATAAATGAGGTAGAAAAGGTGAATGTTGAAGATTTGGAGAGATCCTTCAAGATGCAGAATGCCTTCAAGAGAAGCGGAGGTCTTATTGATATTGTGATTGGTGTTGATCATGCTCATCTGATGACGGCAGAAACGAAGAAGTCAAGGGGCTTAGTTGCACTAAATTCACCATTGGGTTGGGCTGTGTTCGGTGGCAAGGCAGGCGACGGAATGATGAGTAGAGTGATGAATGTCATGATAAACAAGCCTGTGAACCTGGATGACTTCAGGAAGGTAGAATCCATGGGTGTAGACGTTGGAAAATTTGATTGCAATGCCAAGTTAAATGCAATGGAAGATATGGAGGCCAAGGTTATTGAAGACTCGAGTGGTAGGAAACCAATGGCGTATTCCGTATCCATGGGCTAAAAGTCCAGCGCATCTGACCAATAATCGAGGTCAAGCTTTGAAGATGTTAAGTGGACTTGAAAGGAGATTGGCGAAGAATGAAGAGCATGCTGAAGCCTATAGACAACAAATGAATGAGATGGTAGAGAGAGGTTTTGCACGCAACTTAAGCAAAGCGGAATTGCAAGGATATAGTGGACCTGTACATTACCTCCCTTTGGAAAATACCACAGTGTGTACACAGTGTGTACACACTGTGTTCACATAGAGTCCACACAGTGAACGCTGTGTTAACTCTGTGTTTTTGAATTACATACATTGAACACACTGTGAAAACTTTGTGAATTTACGGGATACACAGTGTGAATAGAAATCACAGTGTGTTTATACATTAAGCACACAGTGAACTCATTGTGATTTTAAGGAATACAAAGAGTAGAAGAAATCACAGTGTGTTTAAACAGACACACTGTGAACACAGTGTGGTTCAGTGTGTTATGTAGTGAAACACATTCATCAAACTTACAGCCTGAAAATTGCTGTGGTAAACATGATATATATAATATATAGATAAATCATCAAAGGTGCATATACAGTGTTTAATAAGGACATGATGGAACATCGTAGGCTACCCTGTAGCTTTTCAACGAATAAAGTCCTATTTTCAACGAATAAAGCCTCCCGTCGGAGGCATTTTATTACACAATGATTTTTCCTAGGACTTTATTCGTTGAAAAGCTACAGGGTAACCTACGATGTTCCAACATATCCTTATTAAACACTGTATATGTACCTTTGATGATTTATATTACATTTATTCAACATTGTTAACGGCTAACTTCTTTCAATATTATATATATATATATATATATATATACTGTCTCTTATACACATCTAGATGTGCATAAGAGACAGGAGTAGACGTTGGAAAATTTGATTGCAATGCCAAGTTAAATGCAATGGAAGATATGGAGGCCAAGGTTATTGAAGACTCGAGTGGTAGGAAACCAATGGCGTATTCCGTATCTAGTAATATTTATATTATATATGCCTAAATTATAGTTACCTCGCAGTTTATCACAATATTAACAGGAAGATGTAAATAATAGTTTTTCAGTACATCTCCCTGGTATTACTACAATAAAATCGTATTATCACCACATAGTGATCACAGTCTTGACACTATGCTTTGTGAAACCCCAGAGGGGTCATGGTGGAGACTTTGGAAAATCAGGTCACATGCAGCTCGTCTGGCCCGATCATTGGTTGCACCAGGATGGTGTGAGGAAGAGGGAAATCATATTTCAAATTCAAGTGGGGATTCATTGTTTCATCGTCGATTACAACAAGCGTTGTGTTAAATTTGATTCGTTAAATTAATTTCGCAAAACGAAAATGTGCATGGGTTCTACTCCACTGGACGGAGACAAATGAGACAAGTATCCTGGACGATTCAATGGTTCCAGATAAAATAATGTTTGAGGACAACAGAAAGATTGAGATGGAGAATATGGAGACCCAAAGTTAACAACAACCCTCCAAGAAAAAATGTCTGAATGGCGTACTGTATTCAAGTGTTGTCGTTTCTATTCATATAGGTAATTCGAAATTGCATTTTTCTTATTATTTATACACTTTGAATATATTCATTTTAATTATTTTTAATTAAATCTTTTGGTATGTAACATAGGTCTAAATGTATAAAAACAAAACCTAAAATGTTATCTTCATTTGGTAATAATTGAAATATATATTATTTGCACCAACAAAAAGTTGTTTTAGGCTCGATTAGCCTTCCTAAAACAGTACTACTAGCATATTCCTAGTAATTTAGCATAAATGCCTACTAAACATTAGCTAGCACTGTACATTCTATGTATGTCTTGCTATATGAATTGCATTTTTAGCGTTAAAAGTCTGGCCTGGGTCGACATTACTCAACATCAGGCCAGCTTGATTTTCGTGTGATTAATTTTCTTGATTGTTAGTTTTATTTGTTTAGTTTACAAACTATGAATATAATAAATCTACTTGCAAATTAGGGTTTGTTGTAAAATACTCTGTTTGATTTAAATAAAAAGTTAAAAATGTATGAAATACATGATATTTTGGCTGCCAAAATACATTGTATTTAAAAGACTAGGTATAAAGAACATTTGTTTACTAATTTAAGAACTTTCTTTATTTTCAGGTTGCACTAGTTACATTAAATGTTTCTAGTGCAAAGTTTCAAAGGACTATTATGCAGCTTAAAAAAAGCCAACATGCAAGTAGACTGGGATGTGCTGCAATGACAAAAAAAAAAAATACAGTATCTGCAATAGTTGGTAAGTTAATATTCTGTTTACTTTTTTTTAAATTTAAATGTATTACAGTAAGTATATTGCTTTATAGTAATTTGTCTGCTTTACGACCGTTGATTTTAGAATGATATTACCATGTCCAATTACAAAAAATACAAGCAATGTACTATTCAACAGTTGTAAACAAAATTTGACATTTGCCCCAAGACCGTTAAAAAGTTTATGTATACCTCATTGCTCCACGATTCAACTACAGTAAATTAATGTTTCATATCTACACATTAAACATTAGAATACAGTATTGTCAGTAATAATAAAACCTACAGTCCCACATTAACACCATTAAAATAATGAAGCTAGCAGGCCACTGTTATTGCAGCATTATGTTGCGTGATACTTGCTATTACATGTCACTGCTCAAATTTGTGTTGTCATGATGACATGAGTCTCATGGTGTACTCCGGGTTTAGCAATTAAAGTTCACAATTTATAAATCTCATTGTCTTTCGAACATGTCAATTTCAAAATTATTATTGCATATACAGTTCTACTGGAACCTAGAAATTTATAAGAACAATATAATTCTCATTTAGATAGATAGGCCTACTTTTCATATTTCCGAAGTTTTGTGACAATATTTTTTTATATAATTTCAGAATACCCAGATATCCAGTCAGCAGCTGTAAAAACCAAGATGACTAAAATATGTAAAGATACAAGGCGCTCCATGTCAAAGGGAATGGATACAGTAGATAATGTTTAACAACAGGCACTTAATGTGCAGTAATTTTTTAATTTTAAATTGTAATTGTCATTATCTTTGCTAAAGGTATAACTTAGCAAGTGTTGTAATTTATTTTGTTTAAGTTTATTTCATATCCTACAGATGAGCTGTAGCATGCTTTACCATCTAAGTAACTGTTTGTCTACATGCAATAAAAACAATTAACAAAATTGTAAACTCATTGCTACATTAACTTAACAACTATTAAAATCCTTGACTAATTTTATGCAAAACAATACTTTTAGTGTGAAACAGTTACTGTATACATTTGACTAATGTTATAACACATACGTAATTCGTCTGACTATTATGCAATAATCTTATGATAGTGCTTATATGTACTTAAAAGTTAGTTTAATAAATGTTTATTTTATCAATTTTAAAACTGTTAATATTTTATTTTTGTTGTACCTTGCAGGATGAAGGTGAGAACTTTGAGATTGTGCATGTGATGGTTTTACTGCGTGATGACACTGAATCGTTGTAGAACAAACAGTTTTGTGTAAACTTCACCAATAACACATTGTCAATTATGTGTTAACACTGTGTTTACTGTATGTTGGCAAGATATGACAACAATGTGTTTACTGTGAAAACCTCACCAATTTCACATAGTCAACAGAGTAAACACACTGTGTTTATTGTGGGGTGACACTATGTTTACTCTATAGGGACAATGTGTTTAGTGACAATATGGATATAATTTGTTTATTGTGTGGTACACTATGAGAACAGTGTGTGAACAGTGTGTTAACACTGTGTTTACTGAATGTTAGCAATTTGTGACAACAATGTGTTTAATGTGTTTCACACTGAGAAAACCTCACCAATTTCACATATTCCACAGAGTGAACACACTGTAAACACACTGTGTTTATTGTGTGGTGACACTATGGAAACACTATGTTCACTGTGTGGGGACAGTGTGTTAATTGTGTGGCTACACTATGGGGACAGTGTGTTTACTGTGTGGGAACAATGTGATTATTGTGTGGTGACACTATGTTTATGTTTGGTGTCACTATGGAAACACTGTGTTTACTGTGTGCGGACAGTGTCTTAATTGTGTGGCTACACTATGGCGACATTGTGTTTATTGTGTGGTGACTGTGTGTAAACACGGTGTTTCACACAGTGTACAGTGTGAAAACCTCACAAATTTTATATAGTCAGTAAGTTATTCACACAGTGTACACACTGTAAACACAAAGTATACACACTGTGAACACACAGTGCACACACTGTGGTCCAGTATGTGTACACTATGTGAACACATAGTTTTTCACACTGTGTTCAGTGTGTGGTATTTTATAAAGGGCTTCCTCATCATGTTGCACACCTGTACGGATCGTTTTTAACTCCGCCAACAAATGCAACGGAGAGGCAATATACGATTACTGGCTAAAGGGACCGGACCTTTTGTACAATCTGCATGGCGTTTTATTTAGATTTCGAGAAAAAGAAGTGGCGATATGCGGTGACATATCGAAGATGTACAACTTAATTCTTATTCCTACGATAGATCAGCATGTACATCGCTATCATTGGAGAGATCTGAAGTATAATCAAGAACCAGATACATACATCATGAAAGTCATCACATTTGGAGACAAACCGGCTGCAGCGATGGCGCAGACAGCAGATACACTGTGTGTTCACAGTGTGTATACTTTGTGACTTACTTTAGACTTACTGCGAAACATGGCAAAGAAATGTATCCTAAAGCAGCACAAGTTTTGTTACAAGATACTTATATGGATGACGTATGTACTTCAGTAGCGACCATTGAAGAAGCCAAGTCACTCACGGAAAATCTAGATACAGTATTGAGCTGTGGGGGTTCACGATTAAAGAGTGGGTGTTTAACAAGCCATTAAGGAAAGACGATACAGGCCCTAAGAAGGATGATGAAAAACTGCAAAATGTACTTGGTGTAACTTGCAACAGTGAATCCGACCGACTTACTGTCAACAGCTAGCTAGATTTAAAAAAGATATTGAATAAGGGATTAACTAAGAGAAAAGCGTTAGGGATAATAGTGCAACTGTTCGACCCAATTGGATTTGTGAAGTTGAAAATCAAGATGCAAGAGCTGTGGGAAGGTCTTACATGGGATGAGAATCTGCCTGAAAATATACAACAGAAATGGATGCTGATTCTCAAAGAACTCCAACAGATCAATGTTGTGTCATTACCAAGATGCTTAACCCCAGTGAATGCCTCTGAAGTAGTTGACTTAATTATCTTCTGCGATGCATCAGAAAAGGCTTACGGTACTTGCGCCTACTTAAGATGGAAAATGAAAGGCGGAACATTCGACACACGATTCGTAGCCGCCAGGTCTAGAGTAGCTCCGATCAAGAAACTGACTGTTCCTAGATTTGAATTGCAGGCTGCGGTTATGGGTGCTGGACTAGGTGCTTCTACAACCCAAAAAAAAATCATTATCTATCAATGACATATTTCACTTCACAGACAGAATTATAGTAGCGGGATGCGTATTTTTTTTCTGCAGTACACATAAGCAAATATATGTTTCTTTTAGCCAATCAGAATGTAGG
>NW_022707345.1:0-1809 GCF_011630105.1 Anneissia japonica | reverse complement strand
TATAGTGTCAATATTTTTTCAACTGTTTTTTTTTTTTTTTTAAATTATTAAAGATCATTAAATAGGAGCTATAGAATAGATTCCATGGCTGGCTTTGGTAAAATGGATGTAAACAATGAGCTGATACCGTTACGTGAGGGACAGCACGTTGCTACAGTACCTGTACAATACTTTACATGTGAATTCAAAATTAAACAAACATGGATTACGATAAAGTGGAGTTTAGCTTTGTGGTTAAGATGCTTGCCTTATAATTCAACTCAAGTGACACCAAACCCCTTGATAAAACATGACATAGGTGAGTACAGTTGACATTGATGATTACATGAACATACCTTCTTAAAATATGTTCAATACCTAGTACTCATAATAGTTGAAAATTCTATATTTTCAACAATCAATAAATATTAAAATATCACATGTAGTCAACTGGAGAGTCTATGTAGGACTACTTAAGACACAAAAGCAACTACAGAAAACAAACTTCTCCATAACTAACAAGTGTACACGCCTAACTTGAATAACTGGTAATTTGAGACAAGGTTTAAACTGCAATGTGTTGCTTCTGTATCAATTTTAATAAGATTTTATTTAATATAAGATTTCTTTGAAAAATGCAGATTTTGCTTGTAGGGCAGGCATACTATAAATGTACACTACTACCTATACTATTAGTTATATAGTAGCTCCCTATGGTTCATCAATTAAACATATCATATAGCAAAATTTCATAAATTGTATTTACACTATTATATTATGTTTAATATATTGTAATATCAATTACTTTAACAAAGTAACACAACATATATTCAATATCACTGCCAACAGCATATTATTTATTACAAACGACCAAATTCTAAACCTACTGGGGTTAAAATCTTTTGCAGTTGGCCTCTGCACTGATTTTAGCTAAGGTGAAGGTCGTAAGGGATTATTGTCTTTACTTTCTCAACAATTCCAATTAAAGATACGCTGAGTGTAATACACTTCACTATGATTTGCTTAGAAGAGATAATATTCTCCATACAATGTGCAATTGCATAAAACATTTTTGCTCAAGGTTATAGTATATAGATGGGTGATCCATTTTTTCTACTGTACCCTTAATATCATTTGATCCTCCCACCTATACAGTAGTAGTACACCTAGAGTACACACTTTCTATGGCACCTATTAACTGCAACCCATGCAATGAATGGGACAGCTCTTCTTGCAAAAACAAGCTCTCAGTTACTATTAGTAATATATTACTGTAATATTATAATAAACAAAACCACAAGCACTTCACTGGAATCGGGTTACTGCAGAGTTGGTACAGTAACTTTCTTTAGTTTCAACCATGGTTTGGGGGAATGGCTGAAAAATATGATTATTATTTTTATTTTATGCAAATGAATTTGTGCAGGTGTGGGAATGTGATGGATGGAAGTCACAGTAGTAGTGAGATTTGGAAACAACACAAAAATCTGCTAAAAAAAATTGCATTCTAAAGATAGTGGAATCTACTCGGGAAATTTTGTTTAGTGAGATTACTGTATATGTAGCACAACTTTGGATGAGGTACGAAAAATTGATTTTACATATAGATACTTTTTTCCTTTCTACAATAAATGATACATTTATTTGATAACATTACAAATTAGGAATAAAGTGTGCCTTCCAAATAGATACCATGAAATGTATCCATGCAAAGCCTGGCGAACCAGCATCATGCAATACTACTACTATTACACTGTAATATCTGATCACACAAGTTGGCAATCGATCAAAAGGTTGGCCTACTAGAAGATGCATACATACCACAGGTAA
>NW_022707344.1:0-582 GCF_011630105.1 Anneissia japonica | reverse complement strand
TACACACACCCACAAATACATATATATATATATTAAATGATCAATATATCAACATAGGGCATGCCATGTGTTTTACAGTGTTACCAAAACTTCAGCAGTAGCCCCACGAGATCAAGGTGATTGCATCACTAACCTGTTTTGCTCTCAAAACACTTCTACCATCGAGGTGCCAAATGATATTTTCTAAAATTTCTGGTAAATCTTGAAAGTCATTCTTTCTTGCACAACATATTTCTAATATGAAAAAACCCACAAAAAATATATATTGTATGCCATCAATTACATCACCAATGAGTTGGTATTGTAGCTACAGGTATAATAACTCCCTGATTATAGAGAAATTATAATAATTGTGAACTTGCTATGTGATGTACATGACGTTATAATGATAGGTGAGAAGTGTTAGTAATTAGGCCTACAATGAAAACGGGAACATGGTTTTGCAAAGACAGTGTGTATAGTTACTAACACAATGATTTGTTTATAAAGACAGTTTTTTTCGGATATCGATACTGTATACGTTATGATAGAATACGGTGGTTAGAGATTAATTCTTAGTGAATGTGTATCCGCTGACAAAGC
>NW_022707343.1:0-579 GCF_011630105.1 Anneissia japonica | reverse complement strand
ACAAAACAAATCACCCCCACTCAGCACTGATGATGACAGTCGAGACTTACGAAAACTCAAACGAAGGTTCCGACAATTAACCATCCATGATAATATCTTATGCCTCAGAAGCAACGACAAAAATGGTCGTTCGACGAGGAGAATTGTTATACCTGTAGCTATTCGCAAAGAAGTATTAAATGAACTTCATGGATCACCATTTTCGGGACACCTGAGTACAAGAAAAACTAGTCAAAAAGCGGCTCTTGTTGTTTACTGGCCTTATATGTATACACACATTCGAAAGTATTGTAGGGAATGTACGTCGTGTGAAGCACAGCGAAAACCTGTTCCCCACTATAAAGCGCCTCTCAAGAGTATGTCGACAAGTCGCCCACTAGAAATTGTCGCAGTGGATATTACCGAACTTCCTCTCACAGCTAGGGGTAATTGATATATTCTAGTTGTTATGGATTATTTTACTAAATATGTTAACTTATACCCTATGCAAGACCAAAAAGCGACCACCGTGGCCAATAAGATCTTTGAACATTATATTCGAGAACATGGTATCCCGGAAACACTCCATAGCGATCAAGG
>NW_022707342.1:0-1005 GCF_011630105.1 Anneissia japonica | reverse complement strand
GTATGAGCCCGTGGAGTTGTCAAGAACGCCTAGTAAAGCCAAAATATTTGCTGTTTTCAATCGAATTTTTTTTTTAATCGGAAAAAGTTGTCAGGCCAATATTTCACAGAATACAAGAACAGACACTGATTGTTCATTGGCGACCAACGATAACATCCAGAAAAATTGCACAATTTTGTACAACGACGATAATTACGACCATGTTTAGCGATATTAACATTTACGGAGTTAGGGCGTTGTTTGTTTACATTTTTACTGTAGACCGGCCTTACTTTTCTCGTTAAAATTCATGATTTTTATATAAATTCATGCATTGCAAACATTTTGTTTAGTAGCTGATATAATAATTAGACAAACAGAACATGGATGGGGGGATATTATACTCATATATAATTTTTAGCACAATTCTACTATGTACCAAAAAATGCAGTTCCGCTAGGCTCGCACAATTCCAATCGCGACATGAGTGTGTTCGTTCGAGGCTTGCGGTGCGTAAATATATGAAAGGCGCGTTGAAAACACTTATTGTCCCAATATAGTGCGTATGAAACCGCCGTGACTTCGGAGTTTTTGCCTGCGTTTACCTCATCACCCAGACACTGCTCCTTGTCCTAGCGTGTATGAATCACGTCCGAGAACGAAATATGCAGCGTGCGTTGGAAGAGAACAAGTGTCGGTTGAATTTTGGAGACGTGGTCGTCCATTCGAGTACCGGATATCGAATAGTGTCGGACGAAGGACGGTCGATGCTGTTGAGAGACGCCGACAGGACCTGGATGCCGTCCGAACCGTGCGAACTCGACGACGATCACGATGAATTCAAATGCTTGTCGAAAACGGCGTTATACTGGAAAGGTGCCGAAACGTACGTGTTCAAACTGTACAACGACACGCGATCGAACGAGACCGTGTTGGTGGACGGTCCCGCGTACGACGAACGAGGAGACGAATTACCCGTGTACATGCTGAGGAATCTATCCACCGGCAAGATAAGTATCGGTTATC
>NW_022707341.1:0-1167 GCF_011630105.1 Anneissia japonica | reverse complement strand
GGGCATCAATACTTTCAGATGACATCATCTCATGACCATATATAGGCACAGCATCACTATATATGTGCATCAATACTTTCAGATGACATCATCTCATGACCATATATAGGCACATCATCACTATATATGGCCATCAATACATTCAGATGACATCATCTCATGACCATATATAGGCACATCATCACTATATATGGGCATCAATACTTTCAGATGACATCATCTCAAGACCATATATAGGCACATCATCACTATACATGGGCATCAATACTTTCAGATGACATCATCTCATGACCATATATAGGCACATCATCACTATATATGGCCATCAATACTTTCAGATGACATCATCTCATGACCATATATAGGCACATCATCACTATATATGGCCATTAATACTTTCAGATGACATCATCTCATGACCATATATAGGCACATCATCACTATATATGGCCATCAATACTTTCAGATGACATCATCTCATGACCATATATAGGCACATCATCACTATATATGACCATCAATACTTTCAGATGACATCATCTCATGATCATATATAGGCACATCATCACTATATATGGCCATCAATACTTTCAGATGACATCATCTCATGACCATATATAGGCACATCATCACTATATATGGCCATCGATACTTTCAGATGACCTCATCTCATGACCATATATAGGCACATCATCAATATATATGTGCATCAATACTTTCAGATGACATCATCTCATGACCATATATAGGCACAGCATCACTATATATGGGCATCAATACTTTCAGATGACATCATCTCATGACCATATATAGGCACATCATCACTATATATGAGCATCAATACTTTCAGATGACATCATCTCATGACCATATATAGGCACATCATCACTATATATGGGCATCAATACTTTCAGATGACCTCATCTCATGACCATATATAGGCACATCATCAATATATATGGGCATCAATACTTTCAGATGACATCATCTCATGACCATATATAGGCACATCATCAATATATATGGGCTTTAATACTTTTTTTGTCAAAGAATATTTGATAATCTGGACAGAGCTTAGGTATTGGGGATCACAGATCACTAGTGTAATGCACCTCTAAGGAGTGTCAATCAAACCTAACAACTGATTCAACAGCCAGGAAGACCTGC
>NW_022707340.1:0-952 GCF_011630105.1 Anneissia japonica | reverse complement strand
TTAAAAAAATGAAGTAGAACATAAAACTGGCTCAACAAAAATGCAAAATCTTCAAGGGGGTCACCATCCGACTCCACTCTAGCGTAATCCCAGACCCCTACCTTGGTGACTCAAGTAAAGGAACAGGATACACATTTGCCTGCCACAGACGACCAGGTACTTGGAAATGGTGACCAAGACAGGGCCCCAAAAGAAGATGCAAGCCATTCTATATGTTGCAATAAGATTTTTTGAAAATAAACCACTGTACATAATTGTGTAATGTGTTCTGGAAGATTGTTCCAGAGGTGAGATGATGATATGTTTGATAAAGTTTGAATTCTAGGAGACAAAGTGATGTTAAAGCCATGGAATGGGGGAGTAAACGAAAAAAATCGTTGGGAAGCTCATAGGCCACCGATGTTTAGGGATATATTTTTAAGTGTACTGATAATTATTGTTGGAAAGCTTGTGCAAGTTCAACTATTAGCATTCAGTTGTACATATGTAAAGCCGCAGTGATAATCCAGAGGTTTTCTATTATGTTAAACAAAAGGCATGTGTTGAGTGTATTTTCTTAAATATGATTATAACCAGTACAGCATATATCTTGTCATTCGATAGATGGCATGAGGTGTATCCCTTTAAATATTATAATTATGCAGTTTCAACCTTGAGAAAGAGTGATGATAGTTTAGTTCCCATGATACTGCTTCAAAATATGAAATTTATAATCACACAAATTACTGCATGTAAATACAAGTGAAGTAAAGAGAGTAAAGAAATATTATGTGGTAAAATATAAATAAATTTACCACACACATTGCTCATATCCAGATAATTGTTCCAATGACGATAATGAGCAATTTTTGTAATGAAGGACAAAATTAAGACTTTGATGTATTTCCAACTATACAATATATTATTTTATCTAAAAGTAAAAATTTCATTTTTTATTTATACATTTAAACTA
>NW_022707339.1:0-1134 GCF_011630105.1 Anneissia japonica | reverse complement strand
TCTGAGAACTTTTGGGGATTCCCCTATCACATCAAAGGGCCCGGCAATTAATCTTGCACTGGGGACCTGTCGCAAATAGCTACGCCGCTGTACTGGGCCTACGGTTTATACTGTCCTTATCCGAGAAGACTTGCTCCACCATAGCATAAGCGAGTGTGTATTTGAATCAATGCAAAAATAAACAGGTGATTGATTTCATACATTGAAGTGATACATTTTGTCAGTCTGCAAATACAGTAGGCCTACTATAATATGTGTTCAATTAAAGTTTATTTCACTATACATGGGCGGCGAAAAATATACAATGTCTGGAGAACTTTGTATGATCGGAAATGCAAAAAAAGAAGGAGGGAAGAAGGAGAAGGATGGGAAAGAGAATGTTTATCCAGTACCCGACCGAGTTACATTTTCTCGCAATTCACATTGGCGGATCTGGGAGGAGGGGATCATGGGTCCTGACCCCTCCCTTGTGCAACAAAAAAAGGGGGGAAAGGAAAAGGATTCTAGACCTACCTTTTCAGGACTCGTGAGCTCGATTTTTTTTTTTTTTTTTTTTTTGCTATTAGAAAATTAGAATTTTGAAGAACATAAAATTCATTAAAACACACTTCAAATGTCAGGAAAGCTCAATTCCCGCCATCTAGGAATTAAAATTTGCCAGGGGGAGAACCCCCGGACCACCCTTTCTTTTTGGGATTTATCGATTCATGGAAAAAAAAATTACCTATGCAACTACTCATTTGTTTATGTATGTATACACACATAAAATAAAAAATGAGAAAAATTTACCTGACCTTTTTAAAGAGGGGAAAACCTTGAATTATGAAGAACTTTAAAAGTCATTAAAAGACATTTCAGAAGTTAGGTAAGCTCATCTCCTGCCATCTAGAAATCGAAATTTTTCCGGGGAACCCGGACCCTTTATCTTTGGAGTTCATTGATTAATTGAATCATTTTCAAGGGGTGAGTGGGGGGGGAACCTTGAATTTTGAAGAATTTAAAAGTCATTAAAAGACACCACAAAAGTCGGGGAAAGCTCATTTCCTGCCATCTAGGAATCAAAATTTTTCCGGGGAAGAACCACAGGACCTCCCCACCCCCACCTTTCTTTTTGGGATTTATCGATTCATGGAA
>NW_022707338.1:0-732 GCF_011630105.1 Anneissia japonica | reverse complement strand
TTCATTCTTGCATCAATATTTCCCCAATTTTTAAGGTGGTCTGGAGTGATAATCTAACAATCTTTTCTATGTGCCCTTAGTGAATTTATGAATATTTAATTTACTACATATAAGCCATGTAGGTTTCAAGAAAACAGCATCCCAAGTTTCAACAATCAATAGTTTATTATTAGGATTTGTATTTTTTTAAATAATTTTAAAATACTTCTCAGTTAAACTTGATATTTTGCTGAAAAGTTCTTAAACACATCTTCTTATATAAAATGCAAAAAACCCAAAAATGTTAAAAATTTTGATTCTCAAATGTTTTGGGTGCTTGTGCGAAATCAGAAAGAGCTGGTTACAATTACTAAATTTATTAGCAAAACTTGAATAATGAAAAAAAAATCACATATTATAACCATTTTACTGGAATTTACAGTATATAATATAAACTCTGGAAGGTTATTTAACTTTATTCGATTAAACACACATAGTTTCTTACGTAGCATTAAAATTAGGAGCTAAGCCAGTTGGAGTGGTACTACGTCGAAGGCTCCCCATACTGCCACTACGACGTAGATTACTGCTTCTGCTCAAAGATGGAACTGCAAAGGAAGCATTTTAAATATTATTTATGGACATGATAGGTAATCATGTTGATGACATGTTATTTGAATAGGCCATGTTTCTAGATCTAGATTATATTGTTTGGCCTTTGAGTTTTTCAAGATTCAAGATTCCTTTATTGTC
>NW_022707337.1:0-1271 GCF_011630105.1 Anneissia japonica | reverse complement strand
GAAAGTACACAATGAGGGATGTGGAGCGAGCCAAATGGCCGAGCGGTTAAGACGGGCACTGTGATCATAGCCAACAATATCGGCTTCTCTTTTAAGGACTATAATAAACCGTAGGCCCAGTGTACACAAATGCTCATGTGCACTTTAAAGAACCCAGTACATCCTTTGAGATGAATAGGGGGTTACCCCGGTGTACTGTTCACTTGGCCCCTGTCGTGGACAGATGAAAGTGCGCTGGTTTACTGGCTGCAGAGGACGTGAAGTGACCCTCTGGGGAAGAGAAAGTTATTGTGCAACATCTAGTCCCAAGCGCATAGAGACCTTGTTTATTTGCGCTATATAAATTCATCTATTATTATTATTATTATTATTATTATGTTAGCATGAGAATTATGCTATAGTGAGGTGAACACAATATTAGATACACTGGTCCTATACTCTGGAATAATTTACCATTATACTCAGTTTCTGTGTGGTCTTTTATCAAAAAACTCAGAAATGACCTTGTTTCGCAATACTAAAATTAATTTGATCATAACTCGTCTTGCTGCTCCTTGCAACCTTATTTTGCTGTGTTGCTTGTGTGTGTTTTCAATTCAATTCAATTCAATTAAAAAAAACATTTATTTTCTTCCAAATGCACTTAAAAAAACAAAATTACAAATACAAAAATTGGAAGAAGGCCAGGTCCCGAGAAGTTGTTTGCAAAAACAAACATCTTGTGATGGGCAGGCCTGAAAAAAATTAAAAAATAAATATAAAATTAAATAAATGAATAAATAAATAAAAAAATAAATATATATATATATATAAAGAAAAAAGTAGAGAAAGCAGCTCAAAACAAAACAAAACAGCACGACGAATTTCAACCTCAGAAAGTTCAATAATTTGAGATTAAGTGTTTTTTCAGTTTATTAGAACTGTTTGTGTTGTGTGTTGGTTTGTTTGTTAGATTGTTTTTAGGGTCTCTGTTCTTTTGTGATTTTGTGTTCAGGCCTGTTTGTTGAAATATTGTTTTTTGTGTTCATTTTCTACCCAACACAAGATTATTTTTAATTGAATCTTCTCCGGCAAGTGCCTTCATAAACCCATTGTTTTTAATGATTTCTGTTATTTGACTGCAAATGGAAGAAAATAAATGTCTGTTTGAAATTGACCTGCACAAGGCATGAACCCTCCAGAACAAAACATCTGCTTAATAAATAACTAATTCTTTCTGCAAATTTAAGGTTTTTTTGTGTATTATTTTACTGTACTTCAAGTTTAAAATG
>NW_022707336.1:0-699 GCF_011630105.1 Anneissia japonica | reverse complement strand
GCTCGTCAAGATCAACGGCGAGTTCGCCGAATCTGTCGTCGCCGCCGCCGTCATCGTCGTCGTCGGAAATCTCACGTGCGAGATCTTCCACGTAATCAGATCGTCTTGCCGACCCGAATAAATTGTTCGGAGAGAGCAAGTCAATGCGAATCTCCCAGGCGTCGGGCGTGTCCCATTCCCGAACAGTCGGACGGAGACCGCCGTCGGGCNNNCTGTCTCTTATACACATCTAGATGTGTATAAGAGACAGGTACAGGACTGTGAACTTTCATCTTCTTCATGTTGGACGTCCCTTCGCCGAGCGTGGGATCGAAGTTCCTGAAAGCAAATTTCAGAGAACTGGTTCCGTCTTTTGGCCTCTTTCTTTTCCTCCCTCTCCTCGAATTCTGCTCTCCGCCATCCTCCTCTTCTGCTTCGTTGTTTTCGCCGTCCTCTTCGTGTTCCGGATCCAGCAGCGTGTCGTAGCTTACGTCCGTTCTCAACGTGCTCCCCCAGGAGATGTATCCATTGCTCACCATTAAAATGTCCCAAATGGCCATCTTGAACCAGTGTTTCAAACGCTTGGGGAACACGAGCCAGAACACGCGACCGCAATCGACTCCTCCTCTCACGTCCTCGTGGACGATCACACTCAGCTCTAGCAACGAACAGACGAATTGGTACGGTTGCTTCTTGTAATGCAGCTGAGACGCCATCCGG
>NW_022707335.1:0-1717 GCF_011630105.1 Anneissia japonica | reverse complement strand
AACATTGTCACTTTTTGCACAAAAGTGCTTATCTCGCCGAGTTGACCATTTAGTGAAATTTTTGACTTTCCGCCATATTTCGAGTAATTTTAAGAAAAACTTCAAACTTTAAATGGAATTGTGTTTGTTTCAGGCTATCTCGCTTTGCTAACAAAAAAAAATTACATTTTGACTCAACTTTTTAACATTGTCACTTCTTGCACAAAAGTGCTTATCTCGCCGAGTTGAGCACTTAGTGCAAATTTTTGACTTTCCGCCATATTTAGAGTAATTTTAAGAAAAACTTCAAACTTTCAATGGAATAGTGTTTGTTTCAGGCTATCTCGCTTTGCCTAACAAAAAAAAATTACATTTTGACTCAACTTTTTAACATTGTCACTTTTTGCACAAAAGTGCTTATCTCGCGAAGTTGAGCACTTAGTGCAAATTTTTGACTTTCCGCCATATTTCGAGTACTATTCCGAAAAACTTCAAACTTTCATTGGAATAGTGTTTGTTTCAGCCTATCTCACTTTGCCTAACAAAAAAAATTACTTTTTGACTCAACTTTTAACATTGTCACTTTTTACATAAAAGTGCCTATATCGACGAGTTGAGCACTTAGCGCACATTTTTGACTTTCCGCCATATTTCGAGTACTTTTAAGTAAAACTTCAAACTTTCAATGAAATAGTGTTTGTTTCAGCCTATCTCAATTTGCCTAAGAAAAAAAAAATTACATTTTGACTCAACTTTTTAACATTGTCACTTTTTGCACAAAAGTGCTTATCTCGCCGAGTTGACCATTTAGTGAAATTTTTGATTTTCCGCCATATTTCGAGTACTTTTTAGAAAAACTTCAAACATTCAATGGAATAGTGTTTGTTTCAGGCTATCTCGCTTTGCCTAACAAAAAAAAATTACATTTTGACTCAACTTTTTAACATTGTCACTTCTTACACAAAAGTGCTTATCTCGCCGAGTTGAGCACTTAGTGCAAATTTTTGACTTTCCGCTATATTTCGAGTACTTTTCCGAAAAACTTCTAACTTTCAATGGAATAGTGTTTGTTTCAGCCTATCTCATCGTGCCTAACAAAAAAATTACATTTTGACTCAACTTTTTAACATTGTCACTTTTTGCACAAAAGTGCTTATCTCGCCGAGTTGAGCACTTAGTGCAAATTTTTGACTTTCCGCATATTTCGAGTACTATTCCGAAAAACTTCAAACTTTCAATGGAATAGTGTTTGTTTCAGCCTATCTCACTTTGCCTAACAAAAAAAATTACTTTTTGACTCAACTTTTAACATTGTCACTTTTTACATAAAAGTGCCTATCTCGACGAGTTGAGCACTTAGTGCAAATTTTTGACTTTCCGCAATATTTCGATTACTTTTAAGTAAAACTTCAAACTTTCAATGAAATAGTGTTTGTTTCAGCCTATCTCACTTTGCCTAACAAAAAAAAATTACATTTTGACTCAACTTTTTAATATTGTCACTTTTTGCACAAAAGTTCTTATCTCGCCGAGTTGAGCACTTAGTGCAAATTTTTGACTTTCCGCCATATTTCGAATACTTTTTAGAAAAACTTCAAACTTTCAATGGAATAGTGTTTGTTTCAGGCTATCTCACTTTGCCTAACAAAAAAAAATTACATTTTGACTCAACTTTATCTCGCCGAGTTTAGCACTTAGTGCAAATTTTTGACTTTCCGCCATATTTCGAGTACTTTTC
>NW_022707334.1:0-802 GCF_011630105.1 Anneissia japonica | reverse complement strand
TGATTTACAATGAATCCATAATCCATATGGTGGACACATTTGTTGTAATAGTAGAAGAAGCAATGAAAAATTCAAACTGCTATCACTTTATTGACTAACTATAGTAAAATGCTGTTACATCTGTAACCTAGAAGAGACTGCTGTCAAAAGTTAATACATTTTATAATGTTAGTCAATAAAGTGCTACCAGGTTCTAATCCTATGATTACATATTTTTCAACAATCTGATTGAAATACACCTTGACGCTGTATCATATATCATGTATAGACAATTCATGTTCTGTAGTTTAATCCGATCTAATAAATATTTGTTACTGAGTTTGTATTATGGTATTGTTGTATTTCATCTGAAGTCAGTGTTTAACAAAATTTTATCAAACAGAAATCTATAGCTAAAGTAGTAAATAATTGCTGTCAAATGGATTTTCTTTCCAATGTTTAAAAGTTCCAGTGTAAATGGTCCCACCCTTCACTTAATTCCTGTTTTATTCTGAAGTTGATCTCCAGAACCACTGTCTGTGTCATAATCAGGTGTTTCAGTTGCATTCTGCTATCTCTAATCATATTAGATTCGACCATATCATACTATAAATAATAAGTCCATTTGGGAACCTAGGTCTGCTGTCTGGGCTTATGTACAGGATAAAGTTGCTGTCATTGGTATTTTTGTTACCCCCAATGTATAATAGTGCCAATAAAAAAAATTCATCCGTGTCTCTCTTCACATGATTAATGTCATTTGGGCGTGGCCTTTAATGTCACTGTTTAAGGTCACGTACAGGTAAAAGTTGCTGTCACCTGT
>NW_022707333.1:0-1181 GCF_011630105.1 Anneissia japonica | reverse complement strand
CATATTATAGTAACTCGATGCCTATCAAATAAGTAATAAAAATTCGTCATAATTCATCAAATATCCGTGGCTTACGGGGGCTTCGCCCCCTGGACCACCACCGGGGGCCCTAGGCGTCCCCCTGGCCCCTAGCCAAGTGAGACTCGATTCGCTCCACTAGCCCCCCGTTGGGGTCTTTAGCCCCTCCGTCGGGCAGGTCCTGGCGCCACCCCTGGTTGATAGCCTCCGGTGTTATTGTTAATAATAATAATAAATAATAATAATGAACCTAACAGTAATAAATAAAGTATATTATAAAGTAAACAAACAAGAAAAATTTGTTTGCATATAAAAAATATATAAAACTAATACACAACTTTATAAAAGAATAGATATAAGTAGATATTTAACTCTCATTGGTTGAAAAATAATCTTTCTTCTGTTTATAAATTATTTATATTTGGGCTTATATTGTTACTTATTATATACATTTTTAAACACGTTTAGTATTTTAATTAGCTGATATAATTTTATACATTTATTTAAACATATTTCGTGATTTTTGTTGCGGTAAATAGCCATTAATATATCCTTTTTTCTTCTAAATTCAGACTCATTGTCATCGTCATCGTCATCGTCATCTGCAGGTAAGTTTACATTTGTTATTGTAAATACATGTTATAAATTTTAGTATATTATACTGAATCTACTATATTTAAATATTCTGGTCTGTTGATAGCCTTCGATGTTATGGTTATTAATAATAATAATACACATTTTTAGTATGTTATTCCTTGTAAAATGCTTTAGAAAATAATCCAAAATGCGATTGTTAATAATCTAGACAAAAAACCACTTATTCAGTAATTATCAACATGGTTTTCGAAATCACACCGAAATCAGCAGCTCTAGCTATAATGTAAGCTAAAGAAACATAATGGTACCTTTCTGTATCATGTTTAAAAAACTACTGGAAATTGTAAAATCGCGAAATAAATGGCTTTAAAATATTTTCCACTATGACTCTAAACATAATATATTAATAATAGTTTTAATAAATATTGTTTAATCTCAGACTTTCTATTCATTACAATTTACAATTTATTCAATACAGAATTACCAACACGGTTCTTTAGTTACTTCTTTCTATCACAAGGCCCCTATGCTAATTCAAGTATAAATTTATTATCGATCTCTGGTTA
>NW_022707332.1:0-1377 GCF_011630105.1 Anneissia japonica | reverse complement strand
CTTGAAGATTTCTGATAGGAAAAAGGGGAAAATGATTAACCGAAAACTGAACAGGATAGAGAAGGTTGAATTAAAATAAAGTAACTTTTCTTATTTTAAAATTCATGCTGAACTTACGCTGTGGCTAGAGGTCCGGTACCGCTATTTATCAAAATCTGCTGCCTGATCTTTACACCTTAAAGATGATTGCAATAGTACAAACAATATACTAAATATTCAATTCAAAAAAAAAAATCAAAAAAAAAAAATTTCCTTTTGTTTTCCAGTACCATAGAATAATTATATGCGTGCGAGGGTAAAAAAATAATGATTATTTTTATTGGGCCTAATAATTAATTTTATTGCTTTAAAGCAATATTGATACAACTGCGGCACCATGAAATATTATGCGCCGAACAAGGTGTCGCCGCGCGTTTTCCCATTACACCTTAAAAAAATCCTGGGGAGGACACTGATAATCATTATTAAGTAAGATTAAGCCTATCTATACCCCCTGAACACTAACTAAGCCTACACCCCTGAACACTAACCAAGCCTACACTAACTAGATACAAAACCGATAGAGGGCGCTATAGATCGGCAATACAAATATCTCGATAGAAAATAGTGCCCTGACGGAGATAGGATATCCAATGTATAAATTGGGTATTTCGCGGAAGTATACAACAATTTGACCGAATTACTTGCAGATAACTCTCCAGAAATGATTTCTCGACCAAGTTATTGGCTTTTTAAGCGCGCGAATCGAATTAGTAGAAGTTTTTTTAGTACAACCAATGTTTCGTCGATTTTCAATAATAAAAGGAAACCTTCGCTAGTTTTTTAGTTAACATGTTTGTTTTCTTCAGTTTTTAAACTATAAAAATAAGTAAGTTTTAAATAATATTTGTGTGCATATTAATTGAAATAGATGGCATAAAATTCTATTGTCTTATCACATACCGCAGCTAGGTTTGGCTCGTACGAATAGAGGGCACCCTCGTTAATTTGCAGCGGCTACACGCAGGGTAAACAATGTTTTCCCTGCTGGCCACCGTGTTGTCTGAGGCCTGCAATTAGGCCTAGAGTTATGCGATTCAATATAATTTATTATACGTAGAATCTATAAGTTGATAAAAATTATTAAATCTAATATAAATATATATACTAAAATACTAAATTATAATCGTTAGTAATTGTCAAGCATTATTTTAACATGGCCTAAAATGCTACATAATTATACTGTAAGTGACACACTTCTTGTATAATAAAAACAATAGGAATTAACTCCAGCAAAAAACATATTTAAAATAGCAATATCTCTGCTAATATTGGTCTGATTTACATAATTTTTGTTTTAAAATGCTTCATTCAGTTAGGCCATGGAGGTATAAAAAT
>NW_022707331.1:0-718 GCF_011630105.1 Anneissia japonica | reverse complement strand
GCTTTCAAACGGTACATCAGACCAGGTCATTTTACCCTTAACAATAGCTAAAGTTCTACCCTCTTTTCATCACAATTGTTTGTTTCTGTTACTCATTTTCTCATGTGTCAGCGCATACTGTACATGTTGTGTATTTCTTTGAATATATATTTATTCTATGGCATTTTTAGCGCAAGCAACGTCCCGTCCACATTGGAAATGAACTATAAAACAATATCAATAAATATTATGAATGTATAACTATTATAAGTACATCCTTCTGGATTAGATAGCATGCTGTACCGCATGTAAATTACAAGGTTTTTTTCCATGTAGGCCTATTGCACTGCTGGTCAGCGCATGCTGTGCCACCTGTTAAATGCAAATTTCCCTTCATGTGTTATACATGCTGTTAGTGCATGTTTCTTTGCCTTAGGTTACTCCCTCTTTGAATAAAGGATCAACTGCAAAACTTGCACTTAGGTATAGGCTGCTGGCGTGCCTTCCTTTACATGCGACTCGCCTTTGGCCTTATTCAGAGCATCCCATTGTGATTTCTGAATTAATACCGTAACTTCTTCTTCGCTTTTAATTTGACGTGCGTTCGTTGTGCAGTTGATTTCACTTTACTCAATAAACATTATTTATCACCAGAACCTTAATTTCAGTCTCCTAGTGAATTTATTTGATGCCTCTGTGACAGTCAAAATGAAAAGATTGAGGGCTCAATCTTGTTTTG
>NW_022707330.1:0-1504 GCF_011630105.1 Anneissia japonica | reverse complement strand
ACACACACACACACACATATATATACACACACACACACATATATATATATATATATATACACACACACACATATATATAAAATATATATAAAGCAAAACGAAAACCAAAAAAGCCGTGGATTAATATAAAACTTTTAAAACTTATAAGAAAAAAAATCGACTGTATAAAATCGCAATGCGATCTCTTCTTGATTCTAGCTGGGGACGTTATAAGGCGTGTAGGAATAAAGTAAAACACGAGTCCAATGCTGCCTACCGCAAGTATATTACTGGTCTAGCTGATAAGTGTTCGGATAACGGCAAGGCCTTTTGGTCTTATGTCCGTAGCCGGCGTGCTAAACCACTTGCATCTAGCTTTGATATTAATGGCAATAAGACGTGTGATACTAATCAAATTGCTCATGCATTTAATAATTTTTTTGTTTCTAATTTTTCTAATGAGCAATTAACATCTGACTTTTCTGAATCCTCTTGCGTGGAACATGATGGCACTTTTCCTTCTCTTGACTTGGTTCAAACTAACACTCGCGAAGTTCTCAAGGTGATCAATAAGCTCAAATGTGGTAAAAGTCCCGGTCCTGATGGGATCACGTCTACTATGTTGAAGTTATCGGCAATTTATATTGTCGGGCCACTCACAAGGCTGTTCAATATTTCACTTAAAATAGGGAAAATACCCTCGGACTGGAAAAATGCCACCATTGCTCCCATCCACAAGAAAGGTTCAAGATCAAGTATTACTAATTACCGACCGATATCTCTTTGTTCTGTTGTTGGGAAAGTGTTGGAGAGAATTGTTTCGAACAGACTTACACTTTATATGAGCACGCATGGTTTAATCTCAAATAACCAACGTGGGTCTGTAAAGGGCAGATCGTGCACATCGCTGATCTGTTCCGTACATCACCACTGGGCCACCATTCTCGATGAGAGAAAAC
Source organism: Anneissia japonica (assembly GCF_011630105.1). NCBI lineage: Eukaryota > Metazoa > Echinodermata > Crinoidea > Comatulida > Comatulidae > Anneissia > Anneissia japonica. The sequence goes on along the minus strand of NW_022707330.1, from coordinate 566 downwards.
CACCTCATATAGATGTAATATATTTAGATTGGAGCAGCGCTTTTGATAAAGTCAATCATGCCATTCTGTTAAAAAAATTCATAAATACGGTATAAGTGGTCCTATGTGGAACTGGTTTGCATCGTTTTTATGTAACCGCTTACAGAAAGTAAACTTTAGAGGTTCATTTTCAGAGGAATCCGCAGTTACCTCTGGGGTCCCACAAGGGTCTGTTTTAGGACCGATTTTATTTAACATTTTTGTTCTGGACCTCGCAGACAATATCGCTTCATATATTCCCTTATATGCAGACGATACGGTCTTGTATCGGGCTATTCGTTGTCCTCTTGATGAACATGTCCTTCAATCCTATTTAGATACTATATACAATTGGAGTAAGAATAATCACATGACTATTAACGAAACTAAATGTAAAATAATGAGAATCACCCGCTCAAAAATTGTCAGTGAATCCTTGAAAACTTACAGTATTAATGGTTCCCAACTCGACATTGTAAAACACTATAAGTATCTTGGTGTTATTATTTCTTCAAATTTAGGGTGGGGGGAACATATAAAATCTGTCA
>NW_022707329.1:0-516 GCF_011630105.1 Anneissia japonica | reverse complement strand
ATATATGTATGTATATATTTATATATATATATATGTATATATGTATATAGATTAAAAGGCAAAATACTGAAAAACAACAATGCTGTGGGAAGCAATGGCTGGATCTCGGTAGAGATACAAAAATGATAAGCAACAGCTAAAAAGTAAACATAAGTAAACAGCCAGAAATAGAAAGAAAGAAATAATCCTTCCTCAGTGGCGAGTGAGTGATGGTTGAAAAAGCCAGATAGTATAAATTGAGAATTTCATGCAAGCATGATTAGAAACAATACGCTAGGTGGGATTAGAATAAACAGCCTAAACAAGTATACAGGAAGGCCAAAACTAAACTTATATGTATATGTACCTTTGATGATTTATATTATATTTATTCAACAGTGTTAACGGCTAACTTCCTTTAATATCATATATAATATACGACAGTATTTCTAGCCGTATTTCCAGATTTATCTAGCATTGTGTAATACAATGTTCCCGACGGGTATTTGGACCTGTTCAACCATGAAACCTTCGTGG
>NW_022707328.1:0-2520 GCF_011630105.1 Anneissia japonica | reverse complement strand
GGGGTGGCTCAATGATCAGTTGAGGTGCCCTAATTTGCAAAATATGGTGATTTTAGGTGATTTTTAGCTACTTGACCATGATTTTTGGGGAGCACCCCTTAGATACACCATTGCCTAATTCTGATTAAATGTTATTGTCCTAATCCAAACCATACATACTACCACATCCAATCAGAATTTAGGAATTTGGTTAAACCTTGTGTAACAATAGCAACTGCCAAATTTATAACATTTAACAAAAGTAATTGTTCATCGTTCAATTAGCTATTTGTAGGTGGAGCTTTGGCTTGGAGGTTAAAATGTTTGCATTCCTATTTCTGTATCTTCAATGTAATCTTGGAAAAAATTAGGTTTGTTTTTTTCACAACCAAACAAAAGAACTCCACCCTCAATTCTTTGTATTTGTTAAAAAAATAATGGACAATTCCATGTAATCACCTTAGATGAAATACTTCAATTACATATGGTGTGAAAGTATCCTCACACTTACAAAGAAGAAAAACAAAGCATTATTGTTGGAAACAAAAGTATTTAAACAATGGTAGGCCCTAAATGCACAAAGCCTGTCTGATTCATTTAAAAAGGAAGTCTATAAAGCTGCTGTGAAGATAGCAGACAGTGGCTAGAATAAGTTTGCTGCCCTCTATGGGCAGTTGCACATTGGTAATGCTGTAAACAACTTTAAAGTTTAAATACCGTTTTTTATTAAACCAAACAGACTGCTTACAAAATACAAAATTTATTAACCAGTATATTGGCAATCATCAAAAATAACATGACAAAGTCAAAGAAAATAGAAATGGATATCACAAACATTTTTTTTATCAAATTCAAAGTCCAAATAATGGACTCATTAAAAAAGCATTTATGATCATGTTGATGGTAGGATAGAGGATGCATTTAAACAATGGTAGGCCCTAAATGCACAAAGCCTTTAAAGTTTAAATACCGTTTTTTTTATTAAACCAAACAGACTGCTTACAAAATACAAAATTTATTAACCAGTATATTGGCAATCATCAAAAATAACATGACAAAGTCAAAGAAAATAGAAATGGATATCACAAACATTTTTTTTATCAAATTCAAAGTCCAAATAATGGACTCATTAAAAAAGCATTTCTGATCATGTTGATGGTAGGATAGAGGATGCATTTAAACAATGGTAGGCCCTAAATGCACAAAGCCTGAATCATTTAAAAAGGAAGCCTGAGCTGACGGTTGCTGTGAAGGTAGCAGACAGTTCCTAGAATGAGTTTGCTGCCCTCTATGGGTAGTTGCACATTGCTATAAAAAACTAATAAGTTTGAATACTGTTTATATTTTTTTGTCCAACCAAATTGACTGCTTTAATCAATGGGTTTATCTAGTTTACAAAATGCAAAATGTATTAATCAATCCTGTATACAGTATTAATCATCAGAAATTTCATTACATAGTCAAAGAAAATAGAAAATGGATATCACAAACAATTTTTGTTTTTATTAAATTCAAGGTCCAAACATGAACTCCACGAGAAAGCATTTCTGATTATGTTGACAGTAGGATAAAGGATGTGAAAGTTAGATGCTTCCATTAGGGAAATTAAGATTTCCTCATTAGAGAGATAACAGAAATGTAAACTGTCACCTTGAACTTCATTTTTTTAATTTGAATTTATTATTAATTTTCTCTTCCAAGGTTGTTATGAGCCGGTTTGATCAGAATAACTATGTCGACTATGAAAAACTTGCTGCCAATGTGAAAACAGTTCAAACCCGTTTACAGCGCCCCCTAACACTCTCGGAGAAGATTTTGTATGGGCATTTAGAAGATCCGAGTGGCCAGGTAATTTGAATAGATATCAGTTGTTAATGTGCAAATACAACATTGTTTTAGGTGAGCCAATGGACTGCCTCCTAATGTGAAGGTACCGTAGTCCCAATCATTGAACACCGAAGGAAGTTGAATTCAGTATTATGGGATGGTACTTCTTTGCCCATGTTTGCGTAAATACACATGCACATGGAAGTAGTAAAAAATATTGTGCCGTGTACTAAGTAAAATTGACCAATAAAATGTTGAATTATGTAATTAAAATTTATGATGATAGTAAAAAAATGCCCTCAGATCTGTCAGTTTAAAAATGATATAAAAATTGCCAAATTTTGAAGTAATTTCTTATATATTTTTTTTAAAGGATATCGTACGTGGTGAAAGTTACCTGAAACTGCGGCCTGACCGTGTGGCCATGCAGGATGCCACGGCGCAGATGGCCATGTTACAGTTCATCTCAAGCGGTCTACCTAAGGTTAGTGTGATGAAAACATAAAGTAAGGTTAAAATCATTATTTTTTAATGTATTTACTTTGTTATGAGGCTGATGAAATGGAGTTTTTTGCAGGATTTGAACCTTATGGAATTGGAAAATGTGCACCTAACTGCAGTGTCTCATCTCCATTGCAGTGAAAGTTAATTGTTATTTATTTACAAACTTGAGATATTTGAATCATTAATACAGTTGTTGTCGCTTCTCCATTC
>NW_022707327.1:0-4231 GCF_011630105.1 Anneissia japonica | reverse complement strand
GATATAGCATTTTTAACCTGGGTGAATTTCTGTGCCCACTCTTAAGCATTATGTACATGGCATAGACCTTTTCTATCTCTTTTTTTTTTCTTGAGTCATACAGTATGAATATGATGCCCTGATAAGGTTATACTCTTTAAGTAACCATCCTATGGGAGGGTTTCTCATGAACATTACCACAAAACCCAGCTATGAAAATGAAATAACAGGATAGTGTTCGGTGGGAGCAAATATTTTAATACACAGCAATATTACGATATACAGTATATTGTACTACATATTTTTATGACAATTATAGTAGATATATGTAGGTGCCATATTTTCAAAATCTGCTCACCTCAGCCCCAAACATAGAGTGGGGCTTCGGCGGTCTTTAAATCTTTGTCTGCCAATAGACAAGATAGGGAGGGTGGTGGCTATACAGGTTTGTCAGCTTCTTTTTCCAGGCATCCAGAGGTATTTCCAACATAGACTCTATCTCTATGCTTAACTTTATTTATGGCTACCCTCTAAAGGGGCTAGCGGCGCTGCAAGTTGTCAACATCTATTTTCGGGAATTGAGAGTTGATAAAAATTGTTCAACAACCACTGGTGGGGTTGGAGTTGATGATCTCAGATCTCACTATTTTTGAAAACCAATTGTTAACTCTCCCCTCCCCACCCCCGCTATAACTAAATAATGGCCAGACCATGCAAAATGGTTCCGACGGCTATGTAATAAATTTAATTAATATCGTGATCTTTAACGATTCAAAGTATGTTTCGTGGGCTATCAACAGACATTTCTGAATATTTACAATACCAAGCATAATTATAGCTGAAACGAGCACTATATTCTAAGAAAGAGCAGCAGGTTGATAATGTTCTTTTCACACAGCGATTTAGATGTGGCATGTCGTTACTCCAACAATGTGTGTGTACGGATTCAAAAGTGTATTTTATTAACAGATATAAGAATTGTATGTCAACAATCCTTTGTCGATGAAGAAAGGTTTCAGGAAATATTAGTCCCTTTATTTTGATAGGTCTGCTCTTCTACGTCTTATTTTTATGACAATGACTCTTATACAGTAGTTATTTTTAAGTTTTAATCTGTGTCCAACAAGAAGATTCGTAAAGAAAGTTAAGGATGGGGCTGGGTAGTCGAGGTAACATGGCTTGATTAGGGTCTCCATATTTTTTTAAAATCGAATAACATCCCAGAAATATTACGTTATAAGAACGCTATGGTAACATACAATTTGGTGTTGCAAACGTTATTTTGTATAACCGTAATACGGACGGTTTGCTACTTACATCATAACCTAATTTTTTACAACGGCTAAACAACGAATTCTCTTGGTGGTACGTGTCGGACTGATATGTAATGCAGTTACGCTTGCTTTTTGTAGACTCATTTGAATTAGGCCTATTATTTGTTTTACATCATATGGATCGATCGGTGGGGACGCCGTGGTAACGCCGGCAGGATCAATTTTCGTCGGAAGGTATCAAGATGATAAATAGTTTGATTGGACTAAATTCTTGCTTATGTTAACCACATGCTTACCTAAAATTATACTGACACTGGTTTCAAATGAAATAACTGACAACTTTGGTTTGTATCAATGTTTTAATAAGAACATAAAACTATGTCACAAATACGTATGCTAAAATGCACAGGGACACCACGCTGTTTTTTGTATTTTTCTTGAAATCTGTATGCCTGATCACCATTGTCATACACAGTATAATAGATTCAAGTAAGATGTTTCAAATGATATAAAAATCTATGCTAACATGCCTTTGGAACAGTGTTTTTTCGAGTTTTATTTACCTTAATTCATATTATTTCTTACACCCTATATTGCAGTACTGGTGCCCCGCAAGGCACCGTACTTGCTCCGTTTCCATTCACTATTTACACTGCTGACTTTAGATCAGCTAATGAATGTCCAACAATTAAATATGCTGATGATACGGTAATCTTGGGTCTAATTAGGAAGGACGACCTGCCTTTGTATATTTCAGAAATTCAAAGGTATGTGTCTTATTGTAAAGATAACTTTCTTGAAATTAATACAGAGAAAACGAAAGAAATGGTGATTGATTTTCGAAAAAAGCGGGTTAAGGAAGAAAGTATCATTATTGAAAATAAAGAAATAGTTACATCGTATAAATATCTGGGGGTAATCTATGATAATCAACTGTCGTGGGGAATTTTCTGTGACCATTTAGTTAAGAAACTTAATGTGAGAATGTTTTGCTTTAGGAAACTTAATTCTTTTCAGGTCAGGAAGGAGATAATGCTGTCATTTTATAATTCTATTATTCTCGGATTACTTCGTTACTGCTTAGTTTGTTGGGGTGGGAATATTTCACAAGGTGATAGGGACAGATTACAGAAGTTTGTTAACAGGTTTGGGAAGATTATCGGTTCGGAACTGCAATCGGTGCACTCAGTCTACGAAGAACGACTAGTTAATAAGTTTGATAACGTGATGTCTGACGAAAGTCACCCGTTACATTCAACTATTACTAGTTGCGTTATACAACGCAGCGGTAGACTGAGGGTACCGGCTGCTAACACGAACCGTTATTCTAAATCATTCATTGCGAGGGGCATTTACCTGTTTAATAGTAGATATGTAAGATAGTTATTATTTATTGCATTGAATTACTTTTCCTGCTTAATTTATTGAAAGAGCGATGTAATTTCCAAGGATTTGGATTAATAAAGTGATGTCTATGTCTATGTCTATCGTAGCCATTATATAATCAATACGGTCCCGGCGTCATTCCTTGAATCGGGACGGTACGTACTATTTTACAGCTTGAGTTCACGATGTACAATTGACATGGGTCATATCATGTAAAGATAATTATTTGTCTCGAATTATAATTTGTATTTTTAATGTATTAAGGCCAACTCAGACAGCGTCGTACGACGCAGCCTGACGCGATTTGTTGTCGCGTCGGGTCTGTGTGAGTTAAGGCCAACTCAGACAGCGTCGGCCGACGCAGCCCGCCTTTGGAACAGTTTTTTTTTTTCGAGTTTTATTTACCTTAACGTCGACTCGGTCTTAGAAAGCACCAGGATTAATCACACAACAGTATTTTTGTTAATCATTTAATTCCAAAAATAATCAGTAAATCCTGTGCAATAAATAAAAATACATAGGCCCTACATAGTAAACTGATTAACAATTAAACACATTTTGCATAAATGAGGTCCCATGAAAAATTGTAATTTGTAAGATTATTTAAGAAAGAATAATGCCGGCCACTCACTGCGTCGTACGACAAATCCAACTCTGATCCCTGTGAAAGATAGATGACGCAACGCCGTCTGCTGATTGTCGGTAGCAATCTGAACGGATCGTTGTTAAAAACGATCCGTTGCGCGCGTCGTGTGGCGTTCTTCATAGCATCACATGACGACCGTTGTGCGCGGTAAGTGCCCAGCTTAAGGCATATAGGCCCACACATTCTGTATTCGAAACGTACGCTCGCTCACACAACACATACAATTGAATGCTTATTGGTCATTTGTTTACCTGAAGTCAACGCAAGACCCCCTCCCCCACCCTCGCAGCGATTAAAACCCGGCTTAGAAAAGTTAACCACGGTAGTACGCCAGACCTAGTTACTATAGGAACGCAGCCCGGCTTCAGATAAGCCACCTAGTTGAGACTGGCACGTGTTGGATAAACCGGTGAGTTGAGCCGGGTTTAAGCTACGTTCACATCAAGCCCGGATTCCGGTCCGGAGTCAAAATGAGTTCAGTGGTAAAGAATAGGACCATTCACATCAAATTCGACTCCCGATCCGGACCGATGGATCTGAGAGCCATTTATATCCTGAATAATGACTTCGGAAATTGTTCACGGTAAGGTACTATTAAAGAAAATGATAATTGATTAACACCTTTAAAAATATATTATAATTTCATTCATGAAATGTACTAATTGGAAAAAATGTGCATTGTACCATACAATTTCGTCTTCCCTTTTGCAAAATTTACACGTCCTTTTTCCCAAATTTTTATCACGAGTTCATTTCCTGAGATTTCATCTCAATCTAAATTTAGCAATATTTTCATAAATTTCATATTATTATGATTAGGCACATTTATCTGAATGGTGTTAATACTATGTGTGTGGTTCGAAACTACGACGTAATAATGTGATTTATCGTGTATACGATAACAAAATATTTTAACAAATCAAATCAGATGACGTCATAATCATGG
>NW_022707326.1:0-1972 GCF_011630105.1 Anneissia japonica | reverse complement strand
ATATTGATATTACATTATTATATCCAATAAAATTAGACCCCTCCACATAATAAAATACATAAATAAAATAATTCACCATTCCTCACAGGCAGAGGACGGAGCTGCTAGCGCTTCTTTTCTTTTTGCGACTGTGGCGCACTTGTTGCGTTGTTGGCATGATGTATGCGCGCGTTGCCAAGCACGTGCGCCTGGCAACTGCAGACAACATTGCTGCTGCACAAAGAGAGCCGCTTAGCAGTCTGATTTGACTGGTTAGTTTCAGATTTATTAAACTCATATCCTACAATATGGCGGACGATCAAATATTCTACTCAAACGAAAGTTTTGAATTAAAGAAAAGGAGAGCAAATGGGTGCTGGACACCGCGCAAAGAAAGTAATCCGCTAGATTCACTCGGTCTAGGTATAGAGATGGGTCAGACCTTAGGCGAAGGAATCTTTTCGAAGGTATCGCATTGGCTATTTATTATAAGTTATTTTGGTTGGAAACCCCATAATTAAGTTATGGTTTTTTACCTGACGAACTTACATATTTATACACAGGAATGTTATAGTACAATTGTATAAATAAGCCTAGAGGACACTGTTCATCCTGTGTTTCAGATTATCCTTTTAAACTTTCTAATCAAATTGTCTTCTTTTCTAAGGTGATAAGAGTGCATAGTGAAAAAATGAATCGTGATTTAGCAATCAAGATAATATCCAAAGAAAATGCACCTGAGGAGTACTCTAAGAAGTTTATTCCAAGAGAGATCACCATTATGAAAACACTTGGACACGAACGGCTGGTGAGTAAGATATTATATATATGTATATATAATATCTATATATATAATATATATATTGTATATATTATATAGGCCTATATAATATATATTATATATCATATATATTATATATATACTTTTCTTTGATGATTTATGTATATATATATATATATATATATATATATATATATATATATATATATATATATATATGGTTTTGTGTCAAGAAGCTCTAATAAGGGTACTCAATTGCAAAATGACAAATGATAACAAAATTAATTGGATTGAAGTGTGACGTAAGGAGAAAAACAGGCATCCATTCAATTGATCGGGGGAACAGGGGACTATGGGCTTTAATTAAAATGAAGATCACAACCTCCATAGAAGTTTTATGTATGCAATCTTGTGCCAGGAACTAACGATGTCAAAGATTACCATGTGTGAATTTGAAGCTGAAACGTTATAATTGCTCTTCTTTTTTTTGTCTCTGTTGATCAGAAGCTCAATGGATATGGAAGGCGGACTATCATGGCCAGAAGTGCCATCATTATAAAGTGTTTTGAACCAAGAAATACTTATCAAATTTGTATCTCTACCATCCAGTATGAGTTACCCTGTTAATGTCTTATAATAATCATATTTTCTGCAATTGTTGTAGGTTGGATTTGAAGGTGCTTTACTGACCAATAAACACACTTACATAATAATGGAATACGTTCCGGGTGGAGATCTTTTGGACTACATTAACAACAAAGGTTTGTTGAGTTAATTAAATTATCTCTTTAAAAAACACCCTCAAAAGTATATAAAAAAAAACCCTCAAAAGTATGTCTGTTAGGCATTTCTATGATAGCATTTTAACACTCTAACAACAATTTGTTACAAGTGGTGCTCTAAAATAAACGTCTCTCCTGATAAACGCATTGCATACAATGTCATCATGTCAGTGCGTATCACTACCCTCTACAACCACTACTACCACCTATACATAAGAAAATATTGCGGTGGTTCTTCATCTGTATAGAATGCAGTATCTAAACAAAGGTGTGTTTTCCATATTGCTATTCATGACAAGAAATTATACTCTGTTGTTATACCATATTTTCACGAATATCGTTTACTGCATACAGGTCATTTGTCGGAATGCGAGTCGCGCCGGATATTTCACCAACTGCTAGATGTGATGACGTATTTACATAATTTGGA
>NW_022707325.1:0-654 GCF_011630105.1 Anneissia japonica | reverse complement strand
CTTATTACAGAATTTGCACGCGTAAATCGCGGAGAACGCTATCTTGTGTTTATAAGATCTTTGATTTAGAGATAGACGGAATAATTCGAAAAAAAAAATCGAGTATGGGACGCCAATTAAATTAGGTATGGCGCGCACTAAGTGCAATAAAGAGTGAGTAACCTAAAATTAGGGCCTGGAACCCAGGCTAGACGATGCAGTGTGATCTGACGGACGGGAGTCGGCTACCTCGTATGCCAACTGTAGTGAGCCCTCTATATTATCATTGTACGACAGTATGTAGATATGCTGAGACACTCATTAAACAGGTATCGTAGAGACTAGACGTACGTGAGTCCAGTGTCTGTGTTGAGTCAACGTATACGAAATTACAACACCAACCAGGGTTGCCAGATTGTCGACAGGCTTCACGCAGAGCCGTAGGCGATTTTTTTTTCCGTACGAAACATTTGCATGATCAAAGACACCTTTGATGAATTGGGCGTCGGAGGACCTATACAAAGAATTCAAGAGATTCAAACAGCATTGCTATTTTACATTTAACGGACCTCTATCGGAGAAGACCGAAATACAGAAAGTCAATTATCTCATGACTTATATGGGTGACCGTGGCAGAGAAATATTTGAAACATTAGACTGGGCGCCAGGTGTAGC
>NW_022707324.1:0-814 GCF_011630105.1 Anneissia japonica | reverse complement strand
AAGCATCCATTGAATAATGCAGTTGTTGGTTAGATGAAGCATCCATTGAATAATGCAGTTGTTGTTTATATGAAGCATCCCTTGAGTAATGCAGTTGTTGGTTAGATGAAGCATCCATTGAATAATGCAGTTGTTGTTTATATGAAGCATCATTTGAATAATGCAGTTGTTGGTTATATGAAGCATCCATTGAATACTATATTTTTTGTTTACCTGAAGCATCTATTGAATAATGCAGTTGTTGGTTATCTGAATCATCCATTGGATAATGCAGTTGTTGGTTAGATGAAGCATTAATTGAATAATGCAGTTTTTGATTACCTGAGGCAGTTTTATGCAATCATTAATGTGATACTTGGTTTTGACTGTTTTTGATGAATACAAAAGCAGTTTATGCAATTATTAATTAATTTAATTGTTTTTATTGGCTGTTTATGATTGATGCAGTATGCAGTTTTATGCAATCATTAATTAATGTAATTGTTGTTTTTGGCTGTTTTTGATTGATGCAGTATGCTGTTTTATGCAATCATTAATTAATGTAATTCTTTGTTTAGGCTGCCACTTTTATACAATCATTAATTAATGTAATTGTTGGTTTAGGCTGTTTTTGATTGATGCAGTATGCAGTTTTATGCAATCATTAATGTGATACTTGGTTTTGACTGTTTTTGATGAATACAAAAGCAGTTTATGCAATCATTAATTAATTTAATTGTTTGTATTGGCTGTTTATGATTGATGCAGTGTGCAGTTTTATGTAATCATTAATTAAAGTATTTGTTGGTTTTGGTTGTTTTTGAATAGTGCAGTA
>NW_022707323.1:0-758 GCF_011630105.1 Anneissia japonica | reverse complement strand
GCGGAATCTGCCGAGACTCCGAGCCACCCTGTACAAGGAGATTGGAAAGAGACTGATTCTGTTCGCAGATTTCGACGCCGTCGTCGGATGTCTGTGCGCCGACTGGCAGCGAGGAGACGAGGAGTTGACCGGAGGAGATCTCGTCAAGTCGTTGGCACCGCTGTACCCGCACCGTCCGCGGACGATCCCGCGAGCCGTGGAGGGTGTGGATTCCTTCTTGGAAAAGTTGGAGAAACGCGTGGACGGCAACAGGAAGAGGAAGTTCGTCGCCTACCTGAGGAGGTGGATTTCCGGTTCCGGAGCACGACGGCTACTCGTCTCTGGGATCGCGATGCGACACGGACGAGGCCGTCAGACTGTTCGCAGCTGCGTATCCGGCGATAGCGTTCTCGTTCGCGGTGCCGGAGGTCGCCGACGACGAGAAGTTGGCGTTCGCCCTGGCGAACGCCGGCTCCCACCTGGCGCGGTTGACGTGGTTCGACTTCGACGCTCCCAGCGTCAGCTTCAGGTCCTCCATGTCGGGTCTCGCGTTCGCCCAGGAACAGCGCCTCGAGATCTCGTCACTGATGCCAGCTTTCGACGCGTACGACGAGGCGGTGAACGTCACGCAGCACGTCAGGCACAGCATCCCGTACATGCACGCCTCCTCGTTCGACGGCGTGACTTCCGAGATGGCCAGCAGGCAGAACGAATGTTACGTCACCAGTCTCTCGACCTTTCCGTTGGTGCTGGCTTCCGTCGACCAGAGGGACGCGGAC
>NW_022707322.1:0-646 GCF_011630105.1 Anneissia japonica | reverse complement strand
TATATCGAGTCCCGCCAGAGGCATTTTATTACACAATTTCTTTATTCGTTTATTTACAGGACTGCATTCGTTGAGAGCTATGCTACACGATGTATTATTATGTCCTTTATTCGAACACTGTATTTACCTTTCTTTGTTGATTTATATATATTATTTAACAGTGTTAACGGCTATCTTCATTTATGTTATATGCAACTATTGGTTTCTAGCCGTACCTATAATTGTGTAATGGAGTGTATCTGGTGGTATTCGAATCTGTTCAACCATGAAGCCTCCGTGGTCTAATGGTTATGACGCTCGCCTTGACAGCGAGAGGTCGCAGGTTTGAGTCCCGAAAGAGGCATTTTATTACACAATTTCTTTATTCGTTTATTTACAGGACTACATTCGTTGAGAGCTATACAACACGATGTATTATTATGTCCTTTATTCGAACACTGTATTTACCTTTCTTTGATGATTAATTACATATAATTTAACAGTGTTAACGGCTATCTTGATTTATATTATATGTAACTATATTGTTTCTAGCCGTACCTATTGTGTAATAGAGTGTATCTGGTGGTATTTGAATCTGTTCAACCATGAAGATCTGTTCAGCCAAGATTCGAAAATTTATATTTTATATAATATACTATAAACATAT
>NW_022707321.1:0-575 GCF_011630105.1 Anneissia japonica | reverse complement strand
ACATTTTTGACTCAACTTTTTAACATTGTCACTTTTTGTAGAAAAGTGCTATCTCGCCGAGTTGAGCACTTAGTGCAAATTTTTTACTTTCCGCCATATTTCGAGTACTTTTCCGAAAAACTTCAAACTTTCAATGGAATAGAGTTTGTTTCAGCATATCTCACTTTGCCTAACCCTAACCCTAACCCTAACCCAAACCCTAACCATAACCCTAACCCTAACCCTAACCCTAACCCTAACCCTAACCCTAACACTAACCCTAACCCTAACTCAAACTCTAACACTAACCCTAACCCTAACCTAACTAAAAAAAATTACATTTTTGACTCAACTTTTTAACATTGTCACTTTTTGCACAAAAGTGCTTTTCTCGCCGAGTTCAGCACTTAGTGCAAATTTTTGACTTTCCATTTTTCCACTTTTCCGAAAAACTTCAAACTTTCAATGGAATAGTGTTTGTTTTAGCCTATCTCACTTTGCCTAACCCTAACCCTAACCCTAGCTCTAACCCTAACCCTAACCCTAACTCTAACCCTAACACTAACCCTAACTCTAACCCTAACCTAACAAAAAAA
>NW_022707320.1:0-625 GCF_011630105.1 Anneissia japonica | reverse complement strand
AACAGAGATGATAAAGACACCATGTAGGAAGATGCTCAATTTGCAGACGATGAATACCTAGACGACATTTACATAGATGATTTGTTTGATTGAGATTTGATGTGTTTCTTATTTCATCATTATTATGTATAATATAGAAAATTTAAAAAAGGTAACGTAACCGTGTGACCCTTGAAAATGTAAGAACTTCAGACAAACGAAAACCCTACTAAAGCAAGAAAATCTTCGTATGTGAAAACACAAATCTTCGATAAAGTAGAAGCGGCCATGTACACGTGGATCTGTTAATGGTGTAACCCATGAGAATGTAAGAACTTAGAACCATGAGACTAAACACACAATGACACAGGAGTATGTAAAGCATTATCTATTTTTATTTATTATGTATGATGTACAAAAGTTAAAAAAAGTACTGTATAATGTAACGGTGTAACCCCTGAGAACTTTAGAACCATGAGAATAATCACACAATGACAAAGGACTGCGAAACGCTTCACTGTATTTATTTATTAAGTATTATATAGAACATTTAAAAAGTAACAGACTCACTAGAGCGCAAAAAGCTTTTATTAAGATGTATAACACGTGTACAGTACATAAATATAGAGTTATATATTGTATAAGC
>NW_022707319.1:0-1032 GCF_011630105.1 Anneissia japonica | reverse complement strand
ACTTGCAATGATAAAATACTTGATCTTGTACTTTTTAATCAACTTAACGGTAATGAATGTGATTTTGTCTCAGATGTTAATGCCGGCGAAAACATATTCATTTCCGACCATGAGTCTCTAAGCTTTAAATTATCTCTTAGAAGTACGGCTCAGTCGCACAAAACTGATCGTATCATGTATAACTATAAGAAAGCCAATTTCAATGTAATTAATGAAACCTTTTGCTATATACCATGGAATATTTTGGATCTTGGTTGTGACGTTGACGATAGCGTAGATATGTTCTACGATCTCGTTAGCGCAACTTTGAAAGACCTTGTCCCTGTCGTTCGCCCTAGGCGCAAACTTCCCCCATGGTATGATTATGAACTATATAAAAAATTTTTGTTAAAAGAAAAATGTTTTATGAAAAAGAAAAGATGTGGCTCTACGCAAAATGTTGATGCGTTTAAGAAGGCCCGTAGGGAATTAAAAGCACTAACAAAACAAAAATACAACTTATATTTAGTAAAAATTTCACAAGAATTAAAAACTAATTCTAAACGTTTCTGGTCATGGATGCGCAGTAAGCGAAAGTCTGCAAGCATGCCACCGTGTGTTAAATTGAACAACACGAGTGCGTTTACGGCCCAGTCTAAATCTAATCTTTTTAATGAACACTTTTCTTCTTTTTTTAGTGACGCTGAATGTCCGCCGGACAGCTTTCAGGATCTTCTTGAGGTGCCTGTGGGTATCATCGATACTGTACCCATCAATTTCTCTGATATCAGTACTCAACTCGGCTCTGTGAAGCAGCATAAGGCCTCAGGATGGGACCCTATTAGTAACATCGTCCTTAGGTCTTGTTCTGAATCATTATCTATTCCACTTTGTAATATATTCACCAAATCCCTTGAGTCTGGCATTTTCCCTACATACTGGAAACGTTCTAACATTGTACCAATACATAAGAAAGGGCCTAAGGACCATGTTAACAATTATCGACCTGTCTCACTGCTGCCTACCATCTCTAAAATAATGGAGCGCATCGTT
>NW_022707318.1:0-915 GCF_011630105.1 Anneissia japonica | reverse complement strand
TTAAATATCCGGTACCGGACTCGTTGTTCTCGGGACGTTTGTCCTAATAGTAATGTTTAATATAAGTGTCAAGGAAATTAAGTATGATTGTTGGCAAAATGATCAACATTTTATTTTTATTACTCATTCTGATCTTCGCCTGGGCGAACTGGGCGAAGGTCTAGATCCGCGCCTGTTTAAGTATATTATTAACCATATTTATGAAAGTAAAGAATTTGTAATACATATTTTTCCTACATAAAAAATAGAATTTTTTTTCCACTGGAGGGCGCTGTTAATTGTATTTTTTAAAAATGTTTATAGACCTATACAATATGTCACTAATACTTATATTATTGTGACTACTATTAAATATATAAATGAAGAATTAATATTGATTTAAAGTACAATTTTATTTTGAATATGGCTAAAAATAGAAATTTACCATTTCTGGCCAATAGAGGGGCGCTGTTGACGTGAGTCCCTACATAAAAATATTCGCAATGGTTCATAGTACATGTGTGCCAAGTTTCATGCTTTTATCAAAAAGTGCACGATTGAGCCAAAATTTGTGCCTAAACTGCTGCACTACTGTGGTCATCTAAAAAAATAACTTACAGTTAAGATAATGGATATAAAAATTGATTATTGCAAGAAGTAAAAAGCACATCTGGCAGACTATAAATACATTTTCAGTACTTGTCATCTAAAAAAAATGATTTATAGTTAAAAAATTGATATAAAAATTGTGTCTAGTACTGTAGGAAAAAAAAGTTGACAAATTCTAAAATAGGCCTATGATCCAAAATCCAAGAACAGGTCATACTATGGATGTTTACACTTTTAAGTATAAAACAAGCGCAAATTCAATGAAAAGTCTAGTTTTAATTATTTTTCCACTGCTGTAAAATTTGCTGTCAAACACTGTATATGTAC
>NW_022707317.1:0-729 GCF_011630105.1 Anneissia japonica | reverse complement strand
CAACTTTGAGTATTTAAATGATGAGTATAGAAATTCAGCAAATATTAATAAATTTAAAGAAATCAATAATCTAATCTAACTTCTGATATTAAATTAATCAATTATGGATATTAAATTAATTAATGTATATGTTTTTGATTTATTTTTAACTAAAGATACTACTGTATTTAATTTCACATTTTAATCACATTTATTACTTAATCGAATTCTTTAATGTTTATACTTTTGTTATGTATTTTTATATTTTACCTCTTATGGCCCTGCACAGCCTTGGTGAAAAACACCCTTGGGTGATCAAGTTTTTCCGTGTTTAACTAAAGTAATTATTATTATTATTATATGTTATAGCTGAGGCAATTCTCTTTCATATACTGTATGTGACACTTTTTCAAATTTTGATGACGTCATCATGGTCAAAATATAGGGTTTTGCTTACCCCCCCTCATCTTTCTTTCGTCCAGCCTTTGATGACCCCATAATCACCTTAATCATTCGTGATTTCTGAATCATATTTAGTGGGCATAAACTTCAGGTCATGGTTAAATGTTATGTACATTATATTTTTGTGCGTGCGTAATATCGCGAGCATCAAAATTGAAATATGCTTTATATCATGTCTTTTTTTAAAGTTATAGCTCCTTAGGATGAAAGGTGACCCCCAAATTTTATTACATATTCTGAAAGCACATGAGCTGTAGATATGATTTTATATATCATAATAGCTGATCG
>NW_022707316.1:0-835 GCF_011630105.1 Anneissia japonica | reverse complement strand
ATTAATGATTGCATAAAACTGCATACTGATAGTATCAAAAACAGCCTAAACCAACAATTACATTAGTTGAAGATTTCATAAAACTGCTTACTGAATTCTTAAAAAAAAAACCCAAAACCAACAATTACATTCTTTAATGACTGCATAAAACTGCTTACTGCATTAATTAAAACAGCCTAAAAAAACTATTGCATGAAATCATGCAAAAAATACATAATGTATTAATCAAAAACAGGCTAAACCAAAAACTACTTTAACTAATGATTGCATAATAGTCCTTACATTTATTCAACAAAAATATCCAATACCAACAATTATATTAATTAATGATTACGGATCGCCTGAACCATATTTCTTGCCTACAGTACGGAATACTAATTATCGTTTTCTGTTGATGACTACTCTAAATTCAATGTAATTTCCATGTAAGAAATTATTGTATGCTGGCTTCATAAAAAGGAAACGATTTATTTACGAGTTATAGTGATGAAATATTGAACCAGAATTTACCCAACTAACCCGTAACTTAAACCTAACGTTCCCTAGCTTTTCCCCGAAGTTAATAAAAAATACTACCAGAAACATGCTAATTTTCATTTTCTGCTGATATCTAAACTAACACAAATTTACTTTTTTATGTCCATAAATGAATAGAGTTTCGCATCTTTAAAAGTGAAAAGTATATTTTGAGGTAATTGGTTGAAATTTTGTGATTAAAAATTTCATTTTAGGTGTAATCAATTACAACAGTCCATTAACAGACACTTCCATAGCCCTCTGCTGCTCCATCCACGTGTACATGGCCGCGTCTACTTTATCGAAGATTGGTGTTTTC
>NW_022707315.1:0-1018 GCF_011630105.1 Anneissia japonica | reverse complement strand
CGTTCAAACGAGTATAAAAAGTAATAACGTCATAAATAAAAATTCTATTTTTTCTTAATTCAAATTGCAATATGATGACGTCACAATGTCCGATCAGCCAATATGATCTATAAAATCGTATCTACAACTCATGTGCTTTCAGAATATGTAATAACAATTGGGGGTCACCTTTCATCCTATGGAGCTATAAATGATTTAATATATTCATGGTTTTATGCATATGTAAATGTTGACGCACGCGTACGCACCCGTTAAGTCGCGCGAACGGAAAATTAAGGTACCTAACATTCAACCTTGACCTGAAGATTATGCTCACTTAATATGATTCAGAAATTACGAATGGTTAAGATGATATGGGCTCATCAACGTTTTGAGGAAAGAAAAATGTGGGGGTCAGAAAAAACAATTTTTTGACCATGATGACGTCATCAAAATGTAAAAAGAAGTCAAATATAAGAAAGAGAATTGTCTCAGCTGTAACATAGTCAAAGTTGGAAGACGATCGATTAAGGATAAGCGAGATACGCTCAAATGCGTATTTTCAAAAATGACGTCATAGCTATAATTCACTTTCTTTGAATTCAGATGCCAATATGATGACGTCACAATGTCCGATCAGCCTTTTTGATCTATAAAATCATATTTACAACTTATGTGCTTTCAGAATATGTAATAAAAATTGGGGGTCACCTTTCATCCTTAGGAGCTATAACTGATTAAAAATAGGTCTGATTTTAGCATATTTTCACTTTTCACTGTATATCGGCACAAATCCGCGCAAAGATACCTATATTTGATGCGCACATACGACATTGCTATTGGCCATAAGATGACCAAAAAGGATGGAAATTTGTGAAAACAATGTCAGGAACCCAAATTATGTGAAAAACATGATGTCTAGCTTCCGTACGTGCTGAGCGCGTAAAAATGCGCACGCGTAGTGGTAAATTTTAAAAAATTTCGAAATGCTCAAAATGGCCTGAAACGTACTCTAATTTAGTCAAAAAGTGATTTTGAG
>NW_022707314.1:0-633 GCF_011630105.1 Anneissia japonica | reverse complement strand
GAGAAGAAGACTACCTCGAAAAGAAGCCCCCTCTCTTCAGTTTTCAAATGAAATCTCGACAAACAGTCCATGGGATTCTAATCAAGATTATTATGATAGCGTGTCAGAATCAATATTATTTCTTTGTACTACTGGTTAAAATTTAAAAAATATTAAAGATAATTGCGGATTCTATAGCTAAAAAATGTTGCATAGTAGCAATTCCAATATTTAACAGCTTTCATTTTGAAAAAAAGCCATCCACTTTAGTTTGCAAACTAATCTCGAATAAAAGAAACCCATCTCGAAAAGAGGCCAATCTCGAAAAGAAGCCAATCCTGGAGTCCTAAAAAACACCCAGGGCTTCTATTTGAGGTTTTCGGTATATAATATATGTTGTGTTTCCAGTGGTAAGCAGCACCTTTATTTGAATATTATTTCTTATGATATACTAGGTGCTACCTATTAACTAATACGTAGTTTACATATTCGCTCCACTATGTGCGAGCACTCAAGTTGTTTGTATGGAGAGAGACTAGTGGTCTTAGATCAGTAATGATATCGTACAGGCCTCGGTGACGCTCACCGAGATAGCGTGAGATTGCCGGTTCGATTCCTACCAGAAACTTTTTTTTTTCTAATTGAACACTGTAC
>NW_022707313.1:0-851 GCF_011630105.1 Anneissia japonica | reverse complement strand
ATGTTGATGGGCATCATGATGCATTACCATAAAACCTCGAATTGAAGCCATGGGCTTATTTTTTTCTTTTTGCGAACTTTATATGGGCTTTTTTTTTTCGAGACGGCCTTCTTTTCAAGGCTAACAACATTTTTGACTATCAATGATCTTTCATTTTGCCCATGCACAGTAGTGTGTCGGACTTCTAACACTGGTAATTTATGTTCCGGCGTCAGATCAATAAGCACGGCGTAAAAAATAAATATAAGACAATAATTAAACATATCCACATTTTATTAGAGGGTGTAGGGTGTCAAAGAAAACTTCCTCTCCAAGGTAGCTGGCCGGGTAAATAAGTACGCTAGACTAATAATATTATTAAAATAGCCTTCTATTTTATGAACCCAGCCAAATAACTGTATTTCATATAATGTAATTAACAAATATATTATAGAGAGAGAGCTTACCTCCATGCTTTGAATTCTTGTTCTATATTTTTTATAGATAGCTGTGAATAATAAATAAAACGACTTTGTACATTAATTTATAGGCTATGGCAGGCCCTGGTCTACCTAACATAGGCCCTAATTAATATGGAAGGCGGGGGGGGGGGCCTAGGTATATCCTTATAATTATACTTATGGGCCTTGCTGGCCCCTACTACTAGCCTAGCCTAGGCCTGGCTTTGAATAAATTAACCCATATCATCATACATAATACACTTAGCTAGGAGCCCAGAATAGGCCTAGTCTAGGAGAAGGAGGAGCCTACAATGCCTAGGTCCTCAGTAACCATATTATTATTAGTAGGGCCTAGAATTATTGTCCAAGAATGCCAAGATACTGATAGCTTAGCACCCCCCCCCCCCCCCC
>NW_022707312.1:0-602 GCF_011630105.1 Anneissia japonica | reverse complement strand
ATATATAATTCATATTCAATCGGTGTTGTTGATGTGGATCCACGTATGTCTCATCGTAAGAATAAACCAATAGGTAGTAGACGCAGACAAAATAAACTGCTACGATACTTTGATTTGTAAGAGACATAGAAATTTTTTATTTGCGATTTTTTTGGCAACTCATGTTTACCTTGGTCAGCGCTTGAGTATCTATGAGAAACTTAACAGAATACATAAGAATATACAATGGGTGACTAATTACCAGATCTATAAACAATAGGATACACGGTCTATTCACTAGCAATTGCTTAATAGTTTTAATAGTTTAATTTCTCAAATAAAATATTTCTATGTCTCCTACAAGTCAAAGTATCATAGCAGTTTATTTTGTCTGCGTCTACCCACTGATTTATATATATGTGGCAAAGACAAGCCAAACCAGTCACTCGTCGCAAAAATTGATTTTGGGTTATTGATACAGTGTTAAAGAGTAAAATAAGAGCTATAAAATGGTAAAAAAATCATTCAAATCCGACATTTCCTTATGAAGTTACAAGTATTTAAGCATACAGCTGTTTAAAGAACAATATATGAGAAATCAGCCTTCAAAGTTTATGATTTCA
>NW_022707311.1:0-1377 GCF_011630105.1 Anneissia japonica | reverse complement strand
TCAATTGTATTCTGTATTATGTTTGAATGTTTTATTCCAAGTGTTTTAGAATTAATTCTGTGCTGCTACTGATTTTTTATTTAACCACTTGTTGGTAGCCACGCAAGTCACAGGCCCGTATGCAGGAGGGGTGGTGCGAGGGGTGCGTACGCACCCACCCAAATTGCCTTTGAAGGTCAACATTTTCAGGGGTAGAAAATTCAAGACACACTCTCGCATGTTCCAGAAATCGATCCACCAAAACTTCTTGACCAATCAGAGCAGTTTCCAACTAGGAATGCCTCTAATTTGTCGTACAAACAGACTTTTAATTGTATTTATAAGATTTTTGAAGAATTGTAGTGTTTTTTCCCCTGCCGCTTGCGTGTCAATGACTCACCGCTTACAAACTCTTCTTCCTATAGAGAGTTCACTAAATTTATCTTTATTCTGAGAGAGCCATTTCCGGCCAGCTAGAGGTGTCACAATCATAAATTTTCTTACCTCAGCCCCAACCATAGTAGGGCTGAAGTGTTATCGACTCCCATCTGTGAAAGTCCTTCCCTAACCTCTTCTATTTTGTATTCCGAATCCGCAACTGATTACAAGTTGCGAATGTGCAAGCGCTTCACGAAAATTACATACCTAGATTATACACCTACATGCAGCGCTCGCCAGGGGTGGGTCAAGTAGATGAAGGCACGTGCCACCCCCCCCCCCTTCCCGTTTTGCCAATAAATTTTTAAATTTTCAATCCAAATCAAGGTTATGTGCTACTCAATTACCTATTCTAAAACTGTTATGTTTTGAAAAATTCTGGATCCGCCCCTGCTCGCGTTATTCGCCTCAGAACAAAAAATGGATTAATAGCCTTCCCTACCTCTTTTCCCAAGATTCATTTCAATTAACATTTGAAGTCTGACTACCAACTTCCTTTAGTTGGTGCCAAATGTTTCCTGCTGGAGATTGGTTAACATATTATTTATTAATAAGATCAGTATAGACTTATTTTATGCATTCTAGACTTATTTTCTCGATATATTTTTGACGTCCATCTCATCCACGACGTAAAGCCCTTGTAATTATTTGTTCGTATATTTTTCATTAATTCCATTTATTCATATGGTAAATTTAGTTTTTTCAATGCCCAATAATATCATGCCTTGTTTCCATTGTGCGGTATAGACCTACATTATTTCTTTTACGTTTAAATCTAACAATGTTTTATTTACATTGTTCTTTAAACATCTAGGCTATGTGTATGTCCAATGTAGGAATTTATTTTACTCGACCTCGATTTATTTACGAATCTTAGAGTCTTAGAGTGCCGTTTCCGGCCATCTAGTGGTACCATAATATAAAACCATGGTGGGGCTGAGGTAGTATAAACCCTCCACC
>NW_022707310.1:917-1209 GCF_011630105.1 Anneissia japonica | reverse complement strand
TAGCTAAATCAATTCTCTTGAAGACGTGTCCCTTTATTTTTCATTTTGATCACGTCAGCATGGTAAAAAAGAATGAATTTTTGGAGCCCTTTTATCTCTCATTCTTAAAAGATGTTAAACAATAGAACAGATGAGGGCGGCAGACTGTATTTCGACGCTATAAGACTAATATATAGGTTATGTGAAGGGAAAGTTCTTGTGGCATTACCAACTAACAGGCGGTTTTAAATACACTTGACAATGTTTAATTTCGTGTGCTGTTACTGTACACGCACACATGGTGATGGGCGAT
>NW_022707310.1:0-820 GCF_011630105.1 Anneissia japonica | reverse complement strand
CCGCCGTACGTTCATTTCCACGCACACAGCACATACTAAAGCTAGAAATCACGTTTTGTTACATACTTTGTGTTCTTGACACATTATTCATATCAGAAGTCACTCTTTGTGCTATTACCGTGTTCACGAGTGTCAAGACGTACGTGTACGCATGCGTAAATCTTTTAAAATGCTGAAAATTATTCTTTTTAAAAAAAATACTTACAGCATATTTTAGCATATTATGACACTTTTCAATCAGCACCGCGTGATCTTATTGAGGGTCAAAGTGCGGCGGATCACCTAACTCGTCCTCAGTGACGAGTTCAAATCTAGTCTTCAACTTTCTTATTGGTGATCCGCTACACTAGCGGATCACCTATTGTTATTGTCAGGATCATCATCATCTTCATCTTTTTTGGTGATCCGCTAACGTTAGCGGATCACCTCTTGTTATTGTACGGATTCAACTTTCTTATTCTTCTTTCTTTCTCCCCTTTTTTGTTCGCACGATATCTCAAAAACTGCCACGACTTACCGCACAATCGCTGTCAAAGGACATTTGGCTTGGTCTGGAATAGTCATGGTAAGCTTTTCAACGCGCTCATCATGACGTCATCATGGTCAAAAAATTGTTTTTTCTGACCCCCACATTTCTCTTTCTTTAAAACGTTGATGAGCCCATATCATCTTAACCATTCGTCATTTCTGAATCATATTAAGTGAGCATAATCTTCAGGTCAAGGTTGAATGTCAGGTACCTTAATTTTCCGTTCGCGAGACTTAACGAGTGCGTACGCTTGCGTCAATGTTTATATATGCATAAAACCATGAATATTTT
>NW_022707309.1:0-686 GCF_011630105.1 Anneissia japonica | reverse complement strand
CCCTAACCCTAACCCTAACCCTAACCCTAACCCCAACCTTAATCCTAACCCTAACTCTAACCCTATCCCTAACTCTAACCCTCACACTAACCCTAACCCTAACCCTAACCTAACAAAAAAAAAAACTTTTTAACATTGTCACTTTTTGCACAAAAGTGCTTATCTCGCCGAATTGAGTACTTAGTTCAAATTATTGACTAAGTGCAACATTTTTGACTTTCCGCCATATTTCGAGTACTTTTCCGAAAAACTTCAAACTTTCAATGGAATAGTCTTTGTTTTAGCCTATCTCACTTTACCTAACCCTAACCCTAAATCTAACTCTAAACCTAAACCTTACCTTAACACCAACCCTAACCCTAACCCTAACCTAACAAAAAAAAAATTACATTTTTGACTCAACTTTTTAACATTGTCACTTTTTGCACAAAAGTGCTTATCTCGCCGAGTTGAGCACTTAGTGCAAATTATTGACTTTCCGCCATATTTCGAGTACTTTTCCGAAAAACTTCAAACTTTCAATGGAATAGTCTTTGTTTCAGCCTATTTCACTTTACCTAACCCTAACCCTAACTCTCACTCTAACCCTAACCCTAACCCTAACCCTAACCCTAACCTAATAAAACAAAAATTACATTTTTGACTCAACTTTTTAACATTGTCACTTTTTGCACAAAAGTGCTTAT
>NW_022707308.1:0-1255 GCF_011630105.1 Anneissia japonica | reverse complement strand
AATCCGCCGCTCGCACGTCTCATCACGATCAGAAGGTGATCTCCGTGTCCGTCGACGTACCACAGGCAAAGGTCTGAGTGGTGCCGGCAGGCGGCGTGCGCGACGTAGGAATCGACGCCGACCTCCTCGAAGTTCGCGTCCACCTTCCAGACGCCGCCGCCTTGTCGCTCGTTCGACAGATCGTACGTTTCCAGTTCCTTAGGGCCCCCGCCGCTCAGCAGTAGGACGTGTTCGTCGATCCGGCACAAGGACACCGACTCGTTCGTTCGCGGCAACAGCGAATCCGACAATCTGACGAACGTGCCGTTGATCGGATTGTAGCGGAGCAGGCGCATCGAGCAACCGTATTCGAGGCTCCCGTCCGGACAAACCATGTACGCGAGGTTCCTCGCGACTGCCGTTCTGTAAAAAGAAGCGATCATGGAGGAGTTCTGGACGTGCACGAATGGACGAACGGAAGGTTTCGGCGGACGGCACGCAGGAGAAGTGCCGAAGGTCGCCGTCTGCGGAACGCTGTGACGGACGCCGAGCGCGTCGTTCTCGTTCATCGAGTGGTGCCGGAAGACGGACTTGGCGTATTCGGTCGCGTCCTTGAAGAGTTGGTCGATGGACGACAGATGAAAAAGCTTGCGGTGGACGCTCAGCAGCACGTCCGGATCGTTCAGCAACCTCGGTCGAATCTGACCGACCAGCACGTGCTTGTCACGCTTGCTTTCGCCGGGATTGGAGGTCAGCCACTTCCGGACCAGATGCAGCAGGTATCCTTCGGACGCGTAGTAAACGTTTTCGATCTTCGGACCTTCCACCGGATCGTCGTGTCTGGACGTATCGAGCCACGTGGCCAGCTCGTGCCATCGAAGCTCCTGCTGATGAAGCATCAGCTTGCCGAACGTCCTGCACACGGCCGAATCGACGGCATTCATCAGGGTCGGGGAACAGATGCGTACTGCGGTTCTCCTCGCTCTGAGCAGATCGTTCGCTGATAGTTCGTACACGGCAGAAACGAACACGCAGATCGCATCCTTGCAACCCGTCCGCTCTGCCATGTCCAAGCAGGCGACGCGCTCGTCGTACGAGAGCGCGTCAACGAAATCTCGATCTCTGTCCTCGTTCATTAACTTGATCAGAGCACGCACCAGTCTTGAATCGGCCGCGTCGTAAAGATCGACGACCCCGTTCGGCTTCCGGCTATCGAACGTCGCCATTATCCACACCTTCGTCGTCTCGAACTCTGAAACGCGAACTTCGATCTGCT
>NW_022707307.1:0-533 GCF_011630105.1 Anneissia japonica | reverse complement strand
AATCCAATAATCTACTGTGTGATGAATAGACAATTCAGAGATGGATTTAAGGAAATCATTCGAAGACTTCGTTTAACGTACACATAAGATTGATGGTTTTGCTTGATATCGAATAGATAGGCGTTTTGTGTGGCAATTCTGAATTTCTTTTGTAGACATAGTTTTGATGTCTCAAATCGAGTGTTTCAAATTAGTCTGATAGATCATAATAGATACAGAAGTCCACTGTAATTACTACTACTAAGCACATGATTATGTCTAATGTAAAGACAGAAAAAAGTAGCGGACTGATCCCCAACGTCTTAAATAGACACGGTACCTGTTGGCGCTTTCAGGACATGAGAAAAAACTGTAGATGTAAGGCCTCGAGAATTAGTATTAAGCATATACTTTCTTGGCCTTAAGACATCTGCTTGATCCATCATTGGCACAAAGATGTGGTTGATTGCTGATCCTGTTTGCTACTAATATCCGATTCACACGTACAAAAATCTTACCAAATGTAACAAAATGTAACCAAAAGTAACATTTTA
>NW_022707306.1:0-821 GCF_011630105.1 Anneissia japonica | reverse complement strand
TATACTTTTTTACTTTTGAGTATTTTTTATGTATACAATTTATCTGTAATGTTAATCACGCTTTTGTACAAAAAGTCCCGCTTTCATGATCAATGTGTCCCATTTTTGGACGTTCGGGCGGGAGTTGGAATATCTGCTTCTGACCGATATGTATTTATACCATAAGGAAGTCCACTATTTAAATGTGCATAGATAGTAGGCCTACAGAGAATTCTGATTATCAGTCCCAAATTATATCCAAAATACTATTCATGCATGCACCGAATTCGAAAGTCCAATATATGTTTTATGTTTATGTTGGTCCAGTTCGTCCTAGATAATAATATTACAGTCTATTATGATCACAACATAAGGAGGTCCACTCTTTAACGTCTAATTGCAGAACACTGCAATTAGACCCACTTTTATATTTCCTTAAGTCATAAAGTTCACTCATCAGTGGCGGCGCCAGCATCTAAAATCTAGGTGGTGGTGGGGGTGTTTAAAGTGAGGGAAAAGGTACAATTTTAGGGGGAAGTATGCTGTGGTTGGGCGTCGTTCAAAATGTCTCGGAAGCACCCCAGGGGGAAAGGCCCCGAAGAAAAATATGACAATTTAGGGCTTTCAGAGACTTTATTAAACGATTTTATAATGTAGATAGTCTACTAATAATGTAGAAAATACTTGAACATTTTTTCCTCATTTTTTTGGGGGGGGGGGGGGGAGAGAAACTGGTAGAGGCAAGACAATTTTCTAGGGACACATATTCCCATGCTCTCCTGCCCCCCGCCATTGACATTCATTACATAGACTCAGAAAATTATTTTTATCAGTCATATATA
>NW_022707305.1:0-840 GCF_011630105.1 Anneissia japonica | reverse complement strand
AAAAATATAATAATAATATATGTATATAATAATAATAATCATATATGTATAATTATTATTATAACTATAATAAAAACTATAAACTAATTATTATATGTTTATCGTCGCTAATTCCATAAAGCGACAAATACGAAGATCGCGATTGAAAAATTATTACTGTTTGATGCCAATTTCTGACCTGAAAAATTCGTTGCAGGATTCTTGTATTTATTATTTAAAACATATTAAATAAATTGTAGTTATAAGGTCACAATGTTTATATCAATCTTTTAATTAATTAGTAATTAACTAATTTAAAATAATAATTAAGATTATATTAATTAAGATATTCGTAATGTTCTTGTGAAAGTTATTTACATAATTGCAGTTTATTTATACATTTCGACTGATATTCGTCAGTTCGTGTGAACCATCCCGAGCTCTGCTTACCAAAAATACGCGGTAATCGCGCGATAGTATTAGCATTTGCATACATGAAAACACTTTGGCGATGCTTTTGTTTTTTGTTTTTGTTTTTTTAGATTTACATCCAGCGTTAGGCCCACTGAATTGTTTAAATGCTTAAATAATTGAAAACATAAATTATGTGGATTAAATTCTCATATAATTTACAATGAAACTTTATAATGTACGGTATTTTATAAGATTATTTTTTTAAACAGAATAAAATAGGTAACATTTTATTGGGAAAAAAAACAGATTTTACATCTATAGACGCAAGTTGATTTAATATGCTAAATCATTATTAATGGTATAGGACTATACCTATTATATATTCTATAAATTAATCAACAAATATCTCATTAATCACACTATCGCAAATAGGCCTATTGAAGTATT
>NW_022707303.1:0-740 GCF_011630105.1 Anneissia japonica | reverse complement strand
ATGTATACCAAAAGTTAAAAACTTTTCACTGCAAGAGGACGCTATCTATATTATTGACGACTGCACGTTTTACATCTAACTAAACAAAACAAAAAGACAGTAACTCCGAAAAGAGTTGGGCTATATTCCCCTATATTCCCCCCCCCCCCGTCGGGGAAGCATAGTTTCCCCACCCCGTCGGGGAAGACGATAAATTTTGACGAGGAACAAACAAATAAAAGAAATATTTACATGTAATATTCGTTTAGCCACCATATTGTTTGTGTTAACTTTTCATCATCAACAACAATAATAATAATAATAATAATAATAATAATAATAATTAATAATAATTCAATAATAAACAATAATAATAATAATAATAAAATAATAATAATAATAATTAATAATAATTCAATGAGACTAATTAAAAATAATTTGCTTTCTGTTATGACAAATGCTCATTTAGATAGCCTCGTGATGGTTGGAATACATCGTGATAGGTGAAGCAACCTCGACCATGACATCGTGGTTGACAGATTTCATGCAAAATTTCCAAAATATAGCCTAGGATTTGAAAATAAATTAGATAGTTACATTGCATGTTTTGGTTTTGGAAGCTGATTTCAACATTAGAAAGCACAGCCTACATAAGTCATAGTAACTCGATGCCTATCAAATAAGTAATAAAAATTCGCCATAATTCATCAAATGTCCGTGGCTTCCAGGAGGCTTCGCCCCCTGGACCCCCACCGGGGGGC
>NW_022707302.1:0-768 GCF_011630105.1 Anneissia japonica | reverse complement strand
AAAATGGGATTTTATTTGTAACTTTTTGTACTCCACAGGCAAAAAGCTAACAGCTGGGACAGTTAAAATTTAAGGTGAAACAAAAAATTGAAGGCTTTTTTGAATGGTTATTGCAAGCCTCTTAATTCATGAAAGAAATCTGGCATAGAATGTGATTTGACAAAATCATACTTAAAAAATAAGACTACAATAAATAAATGTACAGTAAATATATTTTACTATTTTTCTGAATTACACTTTCCTGAGATTCTCTAATTGCATAAAAACATGCTGTTACTATCCCATTTACCAGCAAACCCTTTAAAAGGGCATTCAGGCAAGTTGGTGAACCAGGTTTTGCCAGAATCTTATCTCAATAATCCAATAAAAAAAAAAAGAAGAATACCTCTACTTAAGAGTCATTATCACAGCAGGCATTGTTTCCTCATGAAGAATTGAGTTTAAAGGGTTTTTTAAGGTGTAAAAGCTAATGTGTATACAAACATTTTAAGAACATTAAAAACATTTTAAGAATACTGTTGGCCATCTTTGGTGAAGCATTATGTTAAAAACAAATCTGTAAAATCCTACTCTTGTGAACTCTCCTCTGACTCCTGTCCTATGGCTCTTCTTTTACGCAGCTTGACTTCATTGTTTAACTTGGTCGTCATCGCCAGACGTATCTCGCTGGTTGATGATCCACACTTTGTCTGAACATAGGCTAAAAAAAAAAACCAGGGAAATAGGATGATAATTATAAGACAAATTTGAATGAAAATTTCTTGCATC
>NW_022707301.1:0-2057 GCF_011630105.1 Anneissia japonica | reverse complement strand
ATTTACCTTTCTTTGATGATTTATATATAATTTAACAGTGTTAACGGCTATCTTGATTTATATTTTTATATCAACGAACAGCTAAGTTACCTTACTAACTGCCATCCATTGTAACTTTTCACATCTCTTTGAAACTAACTGAATTATTTTACACTTACACAATTATTCTGGTTGCAAATAATCACACAATCTTATTATAACACCTTAAACCGTTTCTTCTCGAGATCTGAACACGAACCATTGAATGAACCATCATGTTATCTTTGTTATCATTACCATTACAGTATTGTTGTAATTTACTTTTGTTATCTTTGTCGTTGTTGTCGTTGTTGCTAATTTAATTATAGGAAATGGTGCTACTGCTGCTGTTGTTGATGATATTTTGTATGTGTGCTTAACTTAATTTAGTATTCATAATGTTATTTAATTTTTATACTGCTATTCTTGATATCATGTAGGCCTATTGTATTAACATTTCCCTATTTGCTGATTGAATTATTTAAATATTAAGCCAATTTGCATTACTTTGTTTACTATTTCTGCATGCTATTCTATTGATGTTATTGTTGTCTTTACTGTTGTTGTTGTTGTTATTATTATTATTATTGCTAATTTACTTAATTTCATTATTATCGACATGATTGTTTTATTACTGTTGTTATTATAAATATTATTATTATTATTATTTATTCTTGTATTGGACTATTATTGTATTATTGCTGTTGCTGATTATGTCATTGTGTTACTATCAATTTTCTCAGTTATTGTGGTTGCATTATTGTTATCTGTTAATATGGTATGATGGTGGTGGTGATGATGATGATAATAATTGTCGATACTGTTTTTATTATCATTGTTGTTGTTAATCGTTATTATTTTTATTGCTTTTGTTGTTGTTAATTACTATTGTTTTTATTATTAATTAATGATGCTGCTTTTTATTGTTATTATAATTTTTTACATTCCAATTCGATTCGTGGTATCATTGTTGCCAGTTTTACTGCGCATTATATTTTTTTTATTATATTACTTATTAATTTTATTTCTTTGGTTAACATTTTACTCCTGCCATCTTGATATCATATGTCTCTAATGATCGGTATGGTATACCATATTCTCGGTAAATACTGCTTTCATGCAATTTTTGATCCTTTTTTTGAGCTTTTTTAAACATTCTTGGTACCTTCGTTTTAAAATATTTTCTCCCTTTTTTGTGGTTTCTTTTTGTCTTTTTTTTTTTTTGTTACTTTCTGTTGTCATGTCCGATTTTAATTGTAGTTCTTGTAGCAGCACCTCGAATTCCGACCGATTATCAAACATATGTTTTTCTCCCTTTCTTAACGCCACTGATAATTTTAACTCAAATATCGACCCTGATTCCCAATTTTTTTCCAATACTCAAAGCATTTCTCAATATTATAAACCCGACGAGCTTACTAGTAATAATTTTACTGACAGTTTTTCCATTATCCATTTTAATATTAGAAGCATTTAAAAAAATTTCGATCAAATGAAACAGCTTCTAACCTCAATTAATTTACCCTTTGATATTATCGGAGTTAGTGAAACGTGGCTCAAATATGACAACCCACTCGTCCAGCTTCCTAATTATTATTTTGTGTCCAATCATAGAACCCACAAAGACGGTGGTGGAGTAGCCATGTATGTTCGTGATAGTCTACAATTTTCTAGACGAAATGATCTAACTCTTCATCCCTCCACCTCTATTTTAGCCCAGTCAATGAGACTGAAGTGATTCAAATACTTACATCCTTTAAAACGAACAAGTCTCCCGGTATTGATGATTTTCAAACCAAAGTCATCAAACACATTGCTAATCTTATCTCTCTTCCATTATGCCATATTTTTAATCTTGCCCTATCCAACGGTGTATTCCCAGACAGGATGAAGCTAGCGCGCGTTCCTATATACAAGTCTGGCATTAAATCCGAGCTATCCAATTATCGCCCTATCTCAATTTTATCAATCTTATCGAAGGCCTTGGAAAGAGTAATATACGATCGCACTTTCTCATTTGTTTCTAAATATGACATACT
>NW_022707300.1:0-543 GCF_011630105.1 Anneissia japonica | reverse complement strand
ACTTGAATGACAACAATCGTAAACGTAATTTCATGTTCATTATCAGCAACATCACAACACAGGGGTCCCAATTCTCCCGGAGGTCGCGGGAGTCTAGTCTCCCGGAAATCGGGAACACAAAACTTTCGCGGGGGCATGTTGTCTCATGGGCCCAACTTTCGTCCCCCTCTTTCGCTCTCACCCCCCTTTTGGACATCTCTGGATCCGCCCCTGAGAATCTCCGGAAAAATAACCAATCTTCCGCAAATTCATAATAATTGCATGTTTTTACTACTTTCAGTTTTCTCTCAGAAGTCAGTGCCAATTTGTATTAACATGCGCAGCAAAATAAAATTAAATAAGGGCCTATAAGAATGGTGATCCCCAACAGATTTACAGTGTGGGACCCCTGCAATGCACTACAGTATAACAAAATAATATGCCTATTTAAACTTTACTATAAAAAACTGTTATATTTAATAAGCCCGGTTAGGATTAAATAAAATAAATTATTTATATACTGTATTTTTTTTCAAATAAACGCCCCACTTTGAGTAAACAAAG
>NW_022707299.1:0-587 GCF_011630105.1 Anneissia japonica | reverse complement strand
GAACAAAAATTTTATTCAAAACATGAATATTTCAACCCGTCCTCGGGTCTTCTTCAGCATGTGTGACAAACAAAATATAAGTTGGCTATTACAATAATTATGATAAAAAGTACGGTAAAGTATAATATGATTAATGAACATGGTGATAGGACAAAAAACTAGGGGGCGGAGTAAGAATAGAAATAATTAACAGATAAATTAATTGGGAACTGTAATATAATGAGGCTAATATCATTATATTCTAGGCCTATGAAAATTAGAATGAAATAAAAGGTGTCGAGTGGTCTCGTGTCAAGGACAGCTTTACCAGCATTACCTGGCAGCCGAGAATTAAATCGTTAACTTTCTGTTTTTTGACTTCGAACAAGTCAATGTCATTTTCTGATATTGATTGTTTATATTTGAAATTATGATTTACCGTAGTCGCGCGAATAAGCGGGCGCCTAAATTATTTTTTGCACTTTCTGAGGGGCGCTTATTCAAACGGGGCGCTTATGAAAAGAGAGTGGAAATTGAGGGGGCGCTTATGGAAATAGATGAAAATCGAGGGGTTTTTATGGGAAATTACGGTATTAAATTCTAGAGGC
>NW_022707298.1:0-1158 GCF_011630105.1 Anneissia japonica | reverse complement strand
AATTAGTAGCAAGTATTGCATCTCTTGAATGTGACATCACAGAATAGACCCTAAGTGGAAGCTTGGAAGTTGATTATGTGGATTGCTAGTAATTGCACACTAATTATGATTGTTAAACAGCATCAACCTTCATTGCGCAGCATCATAGGAAGCTTTCAGTACATTTTGTTTGCAAGTGTCACTACAATATTTTGGTCATCAAAAATTCTCTCCCACACAGCAAATGTTTTTTCCCAAATCACAAATCATTTCTTTTCTAAAACACAAATCCTTTTTTCATGACTTAAAATTCTTTCATCAAGGTTTAAATCCTCTATTCCAGATTTAAGACCTTCTTTCCCAGACTTTCTATCAAAATCCACACCAGCCCAGACTGTAATTCCTCTATCCCAGATGCTAAATCATCTCAATTTATTCTCTATCCCAGGTTTTAAAACCTTCTTTTCATATTTCTCACCCATTTCAAATTCCTTTGAATAAACAATCAACTACAATGATCTTGTAAAGATTGAGTTTTATCAGTTATACAAAACCAAATGCCTTGGTTTTAATTGCAAGAAGGATTTTCTTTTTGAGTATGGTCTTGGAGCTGTACAATGGGATGTATAGCCTTGATATACAGGTGTTCGCAGTAGGTAGGTGATTGTCATCAGGTGGACGGATTGTAATGGTTGGCATCGGTTGAAATCCCTCCTCACTAGCTGGTAGGTTAGGACTAGACATCCAGAAATAAACCTGAAATGACAACAGCAAATTAGCAACAATTTATTGTCTTTGTTAACATCAAAAAGAATAGCGCAATACAGTATTCGAAAACAATAAGCTAATTCATAGTTTGAAGTGCGCATGCTTGTATCAATGCAAATATTTATTGTGTACGATGGCAGCTCTGTGGTATAAATGCAGAGATGGCCTCCAGATATTGTTGTATCTGTATTAACCCACCCTACTCTTAAGTAATATTTGAAAAAATAAGCCACTTCATAGTTTGTAGTGCGCATGCTTGTATCACTGCAAATATTTATTGTGTACGATGGCAGCTCTGTGGTATAAATGCAGAGGTGGCATTCAGATATTGTTGTATCTGTATTATCCAACCCTACTCTTCTTCAAGTAAGTGTTAGTTGTTCATTATGCTCACTGATTGACAATTTGGAT
>NW_022707297.1:248-973 GCF_011630105.1 Anneissia japonica | reverse complement strand
GCTACGAAGTCCTGTAGGCCTACATTGAAAATATTCTGTGTAAACTTAGACCAGTCATAGACCATACGAATTGGCCGTGACGATCGTTAAGCGCTCACACATGGTTAGAAAATCTATCTAGAGGGCGTTATTTTTTAATACTTCTCAATTACGAATTTTCTTAATTACAAACGCCTTCTAGACCAAAGGGTACGTAATTGAGAAGGTCGACTGCAGTCGACCTTCCCAATTACGAACTTCTCAATTACGAACCTCCTATTTTACGAACGGTGTTTGGCCGATGAAATCATCATGCGATCGTAAAACGATTTTAGGTAACTTTTTAAAGCTATTATCCATGTGAATTTTGAGTGCGTTTGTTCGTATATTCTATTGCATAAGAAACTTCAAGTGTATTAAAGCAATTGAACATCGATTGTGTTTTACGAGTCTAACGGCGATAATAAGACGTGGTAAAGTCATTGCAAATAAGATAAACTATTAAAGAAGCAAAAGCCACCGGTCTCTCTCCAGCGACATGCCGATCTAAATTTAGACCGTCTTACAGAGACGACATTAGACCGCTGTCATCGTTAACAGCAACAGTCGGTTAACATAAAAGGAGCGCATAGCTGTGGTTGACAAATTTTACAGGACGCGCGTCTGGGAATGAATTGGTTTACGCTTATGAACTTTGTAAACAATGAATAGGGTTTAGATAAGAAATGACAGAAAATATATGCAAT
>NW_022707297.1:0-201 GCF_011630105.1 Anneissia japonica | reverse complement strand
AGGGAGAGAGCATGGAAGGAGCATAGGCCTGATTGTTTAATTAATTGATTGAAACATAATTAAATAAAATGTAATGTACATTTCAACAATGGTTTCTGCCTCGAAAAGACCAAGACAGTGTATTTCTATTGATACAAAACTGAGCGTAATAAAAGCCTATGAGAACCACGAGTCCAATTCAGCGATTGGAAAACGTTTTGG
>NW_022707296.1:0-1022 GCF_011630105.1 Anneissia japonica | reverse complement strand
ATATAAATAAATATAGCTATTAATATTATTAGATAAAAACAGGGAAAACTTCGGTTGAGGTTTGCACTACTTAAAGTTTTACGCTATATGTGATTATCAGGTGCTGAATGAGAAGTGTGAAGTGGGTGTTGTTGGTGGAAGTGCTTTTTGATGAGGCTGATGAACTTTCTACAAACGTTGGGTGCGACGTTACTGCTAAATGGTGGGTTGAACCATATGATCTGTCTCTTTCTGTTTCTTTTTGGTTGTTGTGTCTTTTGGCGTTCAAATTTTGATGTGTGGTAGTATCCGCTGGCATTCAGTGCATTCTGGTAAATATGTATTTCCTTGTTGAATGAGTGCTCAGAGGTTGTTTGATAGTCGTTGGTTAATGGAATTGGGGATGCGCTTTGTTATTGATGTGGGGTGGTACAGGAGCGTGTCGTTTGCCTTTCTGAAAGGTTTGTATGTACCCGATCTGAGATCAAAGGTGACGTCAAGAAAATTTACCGATTTTTGGTTGGCTTCAGTGACAACTTTCAGTTACAATGATTTGAAGATTGATGTGAGATCTTTCTTGATTTTCTCAATTTGGGCTGGGCTGGTGTTTCGAAAAACGGCCAATATACCATCTCTATACAGTCCAAAGTTCCAGAGATCATATTTTTTGGAGATGCGGTGGAGGATGTATGTTCCAACAATCTTGCATGTTTCTGCACCATCATGGCTCCCCATTGTTACATCAAACTTGTCTGCTGACTTTTTTTGCCATGGTGTATCATTGTGAAAATTTAGCGATTACTTAGTTGCCATTATTACCTTTATTTCACTAACTTTGATGTCTGTGTACTGTTTAGCAAATTCGAGAGATTTTTGTAGCAGGTCTTCTGTTATTGGCGGGTAGAATTCACAGATGTCGAATGTAATAAAGGTGCAATTGGGCTTGTCTTGTATGGTGTTGTACCAGCTTATTACAGATGCTGTGTTCTTCCATATGTTTACTTTGATGGCACTTGTGACATCTTTGTTTATTATGCCCATTA
>NW_022707295.1:0-908 GCF_011630105.1 Anneissia japonica | reverse complement strand
ATTCAAAAATCTAATTCAACAATGAAAGTTAATGTTCTCTTTAAATATTTTTAAAAATCAAGGGCGGAAAAAAAATTTTTTTTTTTCTTATTTAGCAAATATAAATTGCTAAAAACATCTAGACGGAGAAGAAAATAAAATAAAATTTGTTTGGTGGAACACTGTAAATGGGATGGTTAAAGTGCTTTCAGTGTAATAATGCAACTGATAAATGATTTAAATTTATATAATTAAGAAATAAATAAATATATATATATATATATTTAATATATAACTATTAAAAACATATTTAATATATAACTATTAAAACATATTTAATATATTACTATTAAAAACAATTAAAACCAAAGAAAAGATTACCATTAAATAAAATAGGTCGGGTCTTCATTGATTAAAATGTGACGAATTAACGATAATTGAAAACAATTCTAATTTTAATTTCAATCATTTACGCGAGCACGGAATTTGCGCGAGCACGCACGCGCGCAAATATTCGATTACATATGAATTCTTATACGCTGTCCATACTAAGTGATGT
This sequence comes from Anneissia japonica, assembly GCF_011630105.1. Taxonomy (NCBI): domain Eukaryota; kingdom Metazoa; phylum Echinodermata; class Crinoidea; order Comatulida; family Comatulidae; genus Anneissia; species Anneissia japonica. Next base: position 370 of record NW_022707295.1, on the reverse strand, counting down.
TAATTATAAAATATAATTGTAAACCCAATTAAGTGTGTGAAATTAATATGCAATGTACGTAACACATACACTTTGCATGTGTTCATCGGGAAGATTATGAAACAAAATGGACGGTGTGTACCACGTGACTTTCGTAAACCAAGGAGCGGAATGTCGCAACTCTTTATATATATGGCTCTGATTCAAATGGCCCCAGCCAGCCCGGGCCCCCGACTCCCTAAATTTGTGAAAATTATTTTTTTATAATTGAGAAAAATAGAAAAATATGTTCAATTTTCAAGTCTGAAATTGCCATTTCCAGCCACCTAGAGGTGCCATAATCATAAATTTTCTTACCTGGGGTTGAGGTGGTATAGACCCTCCATCTGTA
>NW_022707294.1:0-2312 GCF_011630105.1 Anneissia japonica | reverse complement strand
CAAAACGGCAAGACCAAACAATGCTTAACAATTTATGTCATAAAAGTAAAAACGGAAAAAAAAAAAACTAATTATACTGTAAACATGAAATTGTACAGTTACTATGATTAAATGTGCTAAAAATGAAGGCTAAATAGTAGCAGCAGCAATAATAATAATAATAATAATAATATTAATAATGATAATGATAATAATTATAATAATAATAATAATAATAATAATAATAATGTAGTAATATTTATTTTAACAATACTAATAGTAATAATATGGTAATAATAACGATATCTATTTTAATTATACTAATTAGTGATAATAACATTGAAGGTGATAATAGCAATAACAGCAGCAATAATAAATTTAAGATAACATTTATTTTTTATAATAATAGTAATTTACTAATTAGTATAAATGATAATAATTATGATACTTATAATACTAGGCCTACTTCGATAATGAAGTTGACAACAACAACAACAATAATAATAATATGAGAAAAATACCAATAAAACACCAATAACAATATTTTTAAAATTACTATTATTAAAATATTAATACTAAGACTAATATATAATAATATGAATAAAAAAAAATCGAAATTTTTTATTATTTATATGGTAAACAATAATATCAGCAAAAATTTAAACAATACATAATGTTAATGCTAAGACTAATAAAATAATATTAAAACTAACGGTAATAAAAACAACAATAATAATAACTACAATGACACCAATAATAATGACTTGTGGCCAAGTTGACCTGCTTCCATTCTCTACGCAGGCCCTTACAACAGTCTGGAGTAGGCCTACTTAACATAGCCTAAAGGTAAAGTAACTAGGCCTGCTCCTGCTTAGCCTATGCCCTGAGTTGACTGAGTAGTAGTAGGCGCCGGGCCTGCCCAGACAGTGCTGGTCTAGTAGGCCAGTTAAGCTTAGCTTCCGAGGCCTAGCCTAGCTAGGCCTAGTCTTCTTGACAGCCTTCACATTATGCAAGAAATCCGTACCGTAGTAGGTAGGCCCTACACTGCAGATAAGCAAGGCTACATGTAAGGCCTACACGTTTTCCTTCCCTGTAGCATACTATAAAATGATGGTTTAAAACACACAAGAAACGATTTTACAAAAAGGAATAGGCCTATGCTAGCCCTAAGCATTACATTTACAACAGCATAATACAATGACATTACTACTGTAACTAGGACTAGCCTATCATTTATTTGGATTTTACAAACCAGGAAGACCGACAACAAAAAGTTAGAGAGTCAGAGAGGGTGTTTTGTGAGTCCAGCAGTTTAATCTACTTACTATACATCTTTTTCCCAGAAGATTAAAAACTTGATCATTCTCCTGGCGAGTTAATAATGTACATTGTACATTATTTGGCACAGATTTTCTTGGTTGCTGTGACATTTTAGAGCAAGAACTTGAACATTTGCTCGACGATAACTACGCAGAATATATGCGTTGTCGAGTCCATAAGATGGCATACAACAACACAGAGTACACTTCCGCTTTATAGTCAGAAAACGCCCTCTATCACGCACCAGTAAAGTAATAATAATTGGTAATATGATGAATTAACAATAATGATAATAATGATAATAATGATAATAATAATAATAACAACAACAATAATAATAATAATAATAATAATAATAATAATAATAATAATAACAATAATATAATAATATTAAAATAATAATAATAACAATAATAATAATAATAATAATTAATAATAATAATAATAATAATAATAATAATAATAATAATAATAATAATAATAATAATAATAACAACAATGAAAGAAGAAATTATTGGTCGCAAAAAATGACTCAGAGTTTATTCTTTAATTTTAAACAAATAACTGCTAATTGCTGGGAAATTTTTGTATTTTAACTGAATTAATGTCGGCCTACCTACCACCCACTTACTAATCCCATTATTCCCATTAATCCATAACTAGAATCTGGTCGAATTTTTGCCGAGATCGAGAAGAAGTTTGGCCGAATTGGCCGCAAGATGGTGTGTGTTTATTGGCCGTGAAACCACTGTGATGTGACGACAGACCATAGAGATATTCTATGCAAAGAGTACATAACAGAAGAGAGTTTACAACTATTCTTAAATAAACGCAAGTCAGATTGACGCCTATGGTTAGCCATCGGGGCCATAATGAGAACGCGTTAATTTTGTTTTAACGCAACTAACGTTGTAAGTTTGTCCAATGGAACCATAAATCATCTCAGTTGGAAGGAGTTCCGGAAGAGAATACGGCAGAATTAAACTTGAGGGATGAGTGAGTATCTATGCATT
>NW_022707293.1:0-1108 GCF_011630105.1 Anneissia japonica | reverse complement strand
TAGAGAGAAGTCGGGAAGTTGGGACATGGTACCGTACGTGCAGGTGTGTGGAATATCGTGGTACAGGACATTGTTAATGGAGGAAAAGAAAACACCAACCAAAACGCCAAAAAAGCTGTATTCCAGAGAATTTTTTTGTTCTGCGCACAAGATCGAGTGCGTGGAAAAGCTGCAGTCTAGAAAGTATTTGGTTTGCGAACCGCCTTAGGTTCACGCGAGGCTCAGTATTTTAAAGACTAGAACATTTATCAGCCCACCAGGCCTAGGCCGACGGAAATGCTGTCATGCTCTCGCAACTGCGACACAAAATTGAAGACAATGTATACCTGGATAAGCTATGGGAGTTGTCGCGGGTACGTTTAAGTATTTTTAAAAACAAGTGAATGTCACCAAAAAGAGGAGCAGCCCTTCTGTATTCCAAAGAGCAAAGAGAAATTTGATTAGCGCGGCGTAACATGATTTAACCACCTACAGCTGGTGTAGTGGACGGGACGAGCTGGGCCTATGAGGTTCGTCTCTAGATAAAATGATGATGGTACCAACGAGGCCAGAACTAATGTAAAGGTGCGTCAATCTTTAAATTACTTATTAGAATTCTGTGTTTATCTTTCATTTATTGTTAAAATAAATGAAAGTGAATGACAGTAAGATAAAATGTAAACCATAAAACTACTTTTTTAGGAGGGCTATAGTTTGTTAAAACAAATGAATTTACCAATACCAGATACCATTTTTTTAGTAATTTTAAAAATACACATTGAACTTAATTTAAATATCAAATAAACAGCCCCCATCACCCCTTCTGTCTGGCTCTGTTGTGAGTGATTGTGAATGCACTTGTTATTGTACCTGCTTAAAAAGTACTTGTATTTATTCTTCAGTTTTCAATCTGTTGATGGAATTTATATTTTCCCAAATATTCACAAAATGTCGCAGCCCTATTTTTATCTAGAAGAGGTACACTAATTTTAACCATAGCCTATTGGCTAACCTATATTTGATTGCTATTAATAATTCACATTTTCACTATGAGACACTTTACTTGGATCTCTGACATTAAATAATTTATCAATACTATAATACATATCTATTTTTAATCATAAAATAA
>NW_022707292.1:0-1072 GCF_011630105.1 Anneissia japonica | reverse complement strand
CGAAAATGAAACGATTGCATACGTTTACATAATACAGACATAACATTTATTCAAGACGAAAACAACAAACAAAAAAAAACAAACGATTAGGCCAATGTATATACATTGGTGGCATTGCACACGCATCCCTTTATAGTACACCATAACCCCCGTATTTCTCAGCTGTTCGATTCTATTAAAACGGACTTCCAGGTGCTGAAAACTCAATCATCCGACTAAAAACCCTTCGAAAATCCCCAATCTTAGCCAAGCGTCAGCCCTCACCCCCAAACTTAAACATATCTTGACTTCCTCCCATCTCCCTAGCAGTGGCGTAACAGGCGGGGGGCAGGGGGGCAGACTGCCCCTCCCCTTGACGGTTTTTACCGGGCTGAACTAGCCGTCGTACCGGGCTGGGTAATAAGAGAAAAGAAAGAGGGATAGGGAGGGAAAGAGGAAGAAGAGGAAGAGAAAAGCAAAGGAAAAAGGAAAAGAAAAAGAGGAGAGAAAAATAAAGACAAGAATAAAAAGGAAAATATCATAATGACCAGACTCACAACACCCTGCAACCTCTTCTTCACTTAACTCCTTTGATCTAAGCTGCCAGATGGCGTAGGCTAACCACCGGGGAACAAGGAGAAAATATCTATCTTTGAAAAATGTTCCCCACCTCTTTATTAATGCCCTTTTCATCCCCTGAAAGTGCCTAAAAATCTCAAATTTCGCGCGCATTTCTTGTCAGAGTAGGCCAATTTCCTCTAAAAATTGCACATTTTAGGGATTTTGGATCAATTCCGACGAAATTAGAATTAAAAACACCGGGGGACATGGGGAAAATATCCATCTTTGGAAAATCTTTCCCCACCTCTTGATAAATGCCCTTTTCATCCTCTGAAAGTGCCTAAAATCCTCAAATTTCGCGCGCTTCGCGCGCATTTCTTGTCAGAGTAGGCCAATTTCCTCCATAAATTGCACATTTTATGGATTTTTGATCAATTCCGACGAAATTAGAATTAACAACACAAAAACTTTTTGCGCGCATTTACTAGGGTGTTTTAGGGGTAGGCCTATCCTAAGTGATTTAAACACATAA
>NW_022707291.1:0-540 GCF_011630105.1 Anneissia japonica | reverse complement strand
GTGAATATTTTGTTTATATCCAATAGGAATAGACATGGCGTTCTTAAAATTTTGTATTTATTTTATTAAATTCAGTGCTACATTGTAAAATAGGATAGTACGAATTGGATAGAATATCCAATTGTCATAAAATCAAAATATGGTTAGCAAAAACTACAATTATATGAGCGTCCCAATTGATTAGGTCTGGCTGGACCATCCCCACAAAATATCGTTTAAATACAAATACAAATATGCTTCTTCAAACTTAGATACTTAAATAAATTAAAATATTAAAAAGTGCAATAAATATAGGCCTATAATATGTACAGACAAGAGACATTGTATTACAGTACCATTACAATTTTTTTTTAATAAGAACCAGTAAAATTTTGCACAGGCTCAGTGTTCTTATTTTTTGGCCGATTTCAGGCTCAAAATGTTCTTATTTTGTTCTTAGTTTGCACACCTTTTAAACAAAAAATTATTTAATTGTACGGCAGTATGCACTGTACAATAAATGGGGGCCATTTATTGTGGGGTCACTTTCACCTACATTCC
>NW_022707290.1:0-518 GCF_011630105.1 Anneissia japonica | reverse complement strand
ACAGCGGACACAAATCCGCCACTTACAGTATGGTTAACAAAGGACGAGACGACGGAAACAGAAACTAATCACGCCTAAAACGCTACGACGGAAAATGTGCAGATTGGAGTTAAATAAATCTAAAGAAGGATAGTCCTGAACTAACTTGTTATACGAGGAACTTAATCTACTAATAAACCCGTTTTTTTAAATATTGACTCTACTGAAAGGAACGTAAAGAACATAATTATTCCTTAAAATACGGACAGGAACACGACTGGGCAAAATTAGATACTAATTCACAATCAAAGATAGAAGTCAAACATTTAAGAAGAAATATAAAGTCATTAAAATTTCTACGGGACTGGGGTGATTTAATTGAAAACTTAAAATTAATAGTAACCAGGAATAAAGGCGTTCAACACGTGAGGCCTGAGTTTTTTAGATAGAATTATAAATGACGGAGCAAAAATATAATTTAGGTTGAATAAGTGTAATGTACAGGTATGCTTTAGAATGTGGGTCCAGATATTTACAGT
>NW_022707289.1:0-595 GCF_011630105.1 Anneissia japonica | reverse complement strand
ACGCACACTTATACACAACACCTAAATTTTATAAAAAGGATACAATATATAAGTTGCAAAGAAACCAGCGGTGACAGCAAACAAATTGTTTTCTCTATAGCGAGACAGAACACGACCTAAGTCTTTGGCATCATCAAGATTTCTGGGTAATGTTATATATTGATATTCATCTCTGCAATGATAGAAAAAACAAATAAAATTTAACAATTTTCATATCATTGAACTTCATAACAAATGTGATACACTGTATGATGTACCACACTGCCATTCAAATTGGTAAGCCTAGAAATACAGCACAGTTCATGTTTAGAGTGACAATATTCTGGATGCGAGTGTACATTTTTGTGGATGAAGCTGCACCCATGTGGTTAGATACTGTACAGTGAATGCTAATAACTCATTCATTTAATCCATTCATTCAATATTTATTGGTCCAATATAAAAAATATATATCAGAAAATCTCTGTGTAAACACTAATGCTATTCTGGATGGAGTTACGCCATTTCTGGATGGAGTTACGCCATTTCTGGATGGTTTCAGTGCACTTTGAGGGGTGAAACTTCACCCATGTGTTAAGATAGAGTGCATGTTTTA
>NW_022707288.1:0-750 GCF_011630105.1 Anneissia japonica | reverse complement strand
ACTGTACAATTGTTTTTCACAACATTATTTCCACTAAAATTGATTTACAGCTGGTGGTTTCATGCTACAGCATTGGACTGTTGTATTGAATTTATAGTGATGAAAAAGTCTGTTTAATTCTGCTATATATTAAAGTTTAATGTTTACAGTCAAAAGATTTAAATAATAAAATAAATAAATAAAAACAAAGTATTTATAGTTATCTCTAGTTAGTAATAATATACTTTTCATGGATTATGAACATATATTTTATTTAGACCAAATCCACCATCAACGTTGACTGTACCAATGGAACAAGAAGTAAGAATTTAATTTTATCCAATGAAATTTACACAATCTGAAATATATTAAATACATAATATGGGTTGCCCTCAATAAATACAGTAGAATAAAACTACATGTATGAGGCAAAAGTTCCTGTTACAGAAATGGTCCATAGTGGAACCTGTCAGATGGTCCCCAGGGAGTTGTCAGCAGCTCTATAAACTTAACCTAATTGGTTTACACTTAAGGCTATGTTCACACACACGGCGTAAGACTGGCGTGGCTTACGCCAGGCGTAAGCTAATCCACGGATTAAAATTCCAAAGTGTTCACACAAACGGCGTTCGTTAAACTAGCAGTAATACAGGCTTATGTGGAATAGTTTTCAGTTTTAAATAATGTACGTGTTAACAGTAGTAACATTAACAGTGCATCATGAAAACTTTTAAATCTGTGAATTGTTCGAAGTGAACTTATATAATTATT
>NW_022707287.1:0-826 GCF_011630105.1 Anneissia japonica | reverse complement strand
GTAATATTTAAGAATGCACCACGTAGGTCGCTTTCTTTGTTATGCGGTTGTAGTGTAGTATACGTATATATAAGTATGTATATATGTTATAATGTATATATGTATGTGTATATATATATACACACACATATACATATATATACATAATATATAAACATATATACGTATATATATACATAATATACATACTTATATATATACATACACATATATATATATACACATATATATATATACACACATATATATACACTTATATATATATACATACTTATATATATAGACATATATATATATATATACATACATATATATATACATACATATATATACATATATACATACTTATATATATACACACATACTTACATATATACTTATATAGGCCTATATATATACATACATATATGCATTATAATATATATATACATACTTATATATTATATATACATACTTATATATATACATATACATACTTATATATACGTATATATATTTATATATACACATACATATATACTGATATAGGCCTATATATATACTTATATATATACACTTATATACTTATATATAATGTACACTTATATATAAGTATATTTACACACATAAACATATATATATATATATATACATACATATGTATATATATACGTATATGTAATATATATATATCAATATATATGTATGTATATATATATAAATATATATATATGTATAAATATATATATATATGTATATATATATGTATATATATGAATATGTATATATATACGTATATGTGTATATATATACGTATATATATACATATATGTATATACATTATAAC
>NW_022707286.1:0-1996 GCF_011630105.1 Anneissia japonica | reverse complement strand
TTTTTTTTTTTTTTTGCTTTTTGACAATCCGCCAGAATAGTCCTAGGTTTTGTGATAATCTGGAAAATATATAAATAAAATGGAAAAAAGTAAATGAAAGATGGTTTTTAAAGCGCACATGAGCCAATGTGTACGGTTATGTGCCTACGATTTATAGTCCTTTTTCGAGAACCACAGGCGAGCCAGTGCCGATATTATGGCTGTAGATTGCGGTGCCCCTGCCTTAACCGCTCGGCCATTCGGCTCGTGAGTCTATATTCGCTCGGCCATTCGGCTCGTGAGTCTATATTCGCTCGCCCATCGGCTCGTGAGTCTATATTCGCTCGGCCATTCGACTTGTGGGTCTATAATCTATATAACATACAAAAACTAATATGATATATCTATATTTCTTCCAATGTCCTTATTTACATATAATATAAAACTATACAGGATAGTTTGGCTAAGTGCCTAATAGAAATAGACTACTCTTGAATTGGATGTTTCAGAAGGGTAGCATTCTACTCTCAATTCTGATTTTAACACACGGTCAATATGAATATTGTGGAGGCATTATATCGATAATATATATTTATTTATTTTATTTTAATACCCAAATCAGCAAAGGAGGAGGGGTCTTTCCCTTTAGGTAATATAGCGTATCACATGTTTTGAGTTCCCTCTTTCATTTCATTTAATTTATTTCTCTCAAAAAATATACAAAAGACCAGAACAACCAACAGACGCAATGAGAAACAAGATAGAGGAAAACCAAAAAGCAAACTTAATCTACTATCGAGTGGTTTTCCCAATACATATAAAAATATTACAATTATCAACAACAAAGATAAAATATAAATCATTTGTCAGAAATTCAAAAAAAAATTAATAGTTTAAAACTTTGTAATAACATGCAGGAATTAAGTAAAGGATTAAATACGAGTCAGATGATACTAACATGCAAAATGAAGCTTGAGAGATCTGCGGAATGAGTTTCTACGTTTTGCTGTCATAATTAAAAGAAATTAACTTTAATTTGCTATTCTACAGTATACAATAATATCCTTAAATATATAATAATATAAAATTAACTATGTTCATAACATAATACACGACCTATGTATCAAAATAATAGGATGCCTCAGTACTTCAAAATATAACTAATTTCCTATCATATCCTTAATTACATTGTGTAATGGAACATATCGTTCTTTGTCTATACTTTTGAGTTACTACAGTACTATGTTTAGTTCTGTCATAAATGATTAAGAATGTTATATATATATATGGTGGTGTTCGTGGTAGCAATAATAGTTAAGCATTGTGTGTTGTCATAACTGAACCTCTTGAGAATAAATAACCCTGTCTCCTGCAGGGACAAGAAAAGTTTTTTTGCTTTTTTTTTCAAATAGTATTTATGGGAAACTCCCCGTTTCTACAGATCAGGGAAAAACCTTTAATCGTTAAATTCATGGGTGTCGATCCGTGCATGGTTGAAAGTGTTTGGGTTGAGATGAATTTCAAAATATGGAAGTCTCTTACATTTTTATTCAATGTAGATGTGTTCTAAATAATTGTCTTCGATTTAATGGAAATTTGCGACATCTTTTAATTTTTTGTCATTTTATGAAGTTTCCTTGATTTGTATGTTGATTTTGACCGAAGACCTGGAAGCCCAGGCGTCCTAGGATTTTATAGGCACTATATATATAATTGAGTTTAAGGATAACAATTATCATTTATTTCCAAAAATACAGCGGCGGATCCAGGAATTCGAAATAGGGGGCGGGGTGGGGGCATGGAGGGAGTTTCACAGATCACCAGCAGCCCCACCATGGTTGGAGCTTAAGTAAGACAATTCATGATATGGCAACTCTAGTTGGCCGGAAATGGCACTCCAAGACGTCAATTTTAATATAATCTTCTTTTTTTTTCTCCCATTCTAAAAATAATTTTTAAATCTGTCACTAATACATTCATCATAAAAAGTGTTTCAATTATCCTGGTATCATAGCTA
>NW_022707285.1:0-1791 GCF_011630105.1 Anneissia japonica | reverse complement strand
GAATAGTTAATTATACTAGATAATTTTGGTAATTGATAAGATCCTCAAATCAACCTTGTGTTCATGTCAGTGCCCTACAAATTTAACATCCCAGTATGCCTCTTACAGTACTCCAGTAAAGTATTGTTTATATTTTTTTTAAATTCTTTTAGTCTATAAAAATTCAAAATTCATTAAAAATGTTTTACATTGGGAACAAAGACAAAAAGTTTAACATCATTTTTAAAATTAAATAAATGCTAACAAGTAAATTTAAATATAGATAATGATCATCAAACCCTGTTCGATTGTTCCAAGCAACTACAATCAGCGCTTGGTATTTCATCCTACTGTACTGTAACTACCCACTGTGGATAATAATTGCTTTGCAAACAAAGGGCACAAGCAAAGTACACAAAAAGACAATGAAAACCCCAAATTCAAGGTTGAGATTCTGAACCCCAAATACTACGGCAACCACAATCCACTCTTCTTAACTTTCCTTACAAAGCCTGCCTCATGCTACTTCAATTGTCATTGTCAGCAACCAAATGTATTGTCCGTCACAGACAATCATTGGTCATTTAATTGGCGTGAACGACAAGCTCTTATGTAGAGCACCGAACAAATTCGGTGACTCGTAGAACTTCAACAACTCTATATTTAACTCTATCAATCAGAAAGCATAAAATTATTAACATTGCTTCTCACCTAAACGTGAAATGTTGTCACCATCCAGGTACCTTTTATACACCTGGATGAAGATAAACAATGCAGGTACTGTGACAGTGACCCCTAAAGAGGTCAACACAGATTTTGATTGTGGTATTAATTAATAACAATGTAAAATCAATGTGTTTTGATGAAAGCAATGGACAATGACATTTTATCAAATTTACTTCACTGCAAGTGGGCTAAAATATTAAACTGTAATAGAATTTTATTAATCACCTCTTTAAAGTGTTTTGGCGATTGAAGGAAACATGGAGGAATGTTTTGATCGAATAATATATTTAAATAAGATACTAATCTATATCCCACAGTTTGTCAATTTATATTAGCTGCAATATTAATTTTATTTATATATCTAGACTAATTTGTTATTTAAAGCAGTATACGTCACTTCGTAAGGTTAACATATGACACCAATTTTGCTACTGTAGCCACAGTTCATAATAGTTTGGGCATATTAATTTTTGTTAATTAGTTATCGATATAAGTTATTAATGTAAAAATGTGTGTAAAGTGTTAAGTTGTCAGTTCTAAAAAAATACTTTTTTTTTTGTTTTTGTATTACAAAAACAAAAAAAAAGTTCTTAAAGAACCAGTAAAATTTTGCCCATGCTCAGTGTTCGCCGATTTTGGACTCAGAAGGTTCTTATTATTCTTATTCTTATTTTACACAGTCTTTTCAAAATTAGTATTTTACAGCGCTATATTACTGTACTGTATAATAATGTAGAAGGTATTACACAGTCACACCTACTGCACATGTAAGGTACTGTACAATAAAGATTTGTTGGTTTTCATTTTACACCATAGCCTCAATTTGTTCTTATTGTTCTTATTTTTTATTTAATTTCAGCCTCAATGTTCTTATAATTGTGTTCTTATAAAAAAAGTGTTTGTATTAAGGTGTAGCTTATCTGAGGGGTGTACTCAGCTGTCTCGACAGCTTGGTTAGTATTGCTTTAACGAAGACATGAGACATAGTGTTTAGTAGTGGCACATGGTATTTAGTAGTGGTACATGGTATTTAGTAGTGGCACATGGTATTTAGTAGTGGCACATGATGTTTAGTAGTGGCACATG
>NW_022707284.1:0-1341 GCF_011630105.1 Anneissia japonica | reverse complement strand
TAGAGGTAGAATATTTAGTACACTGGGTCCGGTTGGAGAGGTAACTTTTGAGAAGGGTAAGTGCGTAACAGACAAGAAAAAAGAAACATGCGAAACTAATCTATTGACTATACTTATTCCATAAATCTTTATTTGATTCAAGCATTAATATAAAAAAAAATTATCAATATATATATATATCGCAACAAACAATAAAAAAAAAAAACGTATCTCAAACTTGGTCAACTTCGTAACATCTGCATTGTTTCTGTAAAAAAAGAAAAATAGTGATACAGTAATATAGCAACAATAATAAACTTTAATACTAATAAAAATGATTGTTAATAAAATAATGTTACAGTAATTTAAATAACGAGTTGGCTGGTTTTTCCTCATAAAAAGTTTGATTTTTATAAATAATATCATATCAAAAGACAATACTGTACTAAGAGTAATACCAAATTTTTAGTATTCATTTTATTTGCTGTATATGTTATGTAGTAGGAAGCGTAGGATCGATATCAAAAAAAAAAAAAAAAAACCTGTCCGATAAAAGAGTAAAATCGTACTAGGAATGCAACAAACTAGAAAATAACCTATAAATACCATAATATTAATTGAAATTTAGTTTAGTAATAATACTATTTTATTTGCTTTTAAGTAGCTTATTCTGTTACTTAGTAGAAAGACAACAAAACATAAATAAAAAAAAGTATGATAAACCGATTGACGAACTTACAATGATAATTAGGCCTAGTTATATTAAATTCCATTGGCGCTCCACATATTTGTTGAAAACAAACCGCGACCGAAATTAAGCGCGACGAAGTGAGGCGCGACCGAAACGAAGCGTGACCGAAATGATCTGTATTCGTGGGGAGGGGCCGGAACAAATTTTTACGCAACAAACCCACACAACTTACAAGCCACCACCTTCTTGGTCCTTGGCGTTGTTATAATGGTAGGATCTTCACATTATTATGTACTATACCGTGATCTATAAGAAAAAAAAAAGCAATGATGGTAGGTCTAGAAGCTTAGCCTACTTCTCCTTGTACTGGTAGGTAGGCCTAGATTTTTTAATTACCAAAACATACAGTAATTGCCGACTGAATGCCAGGCCTAGTGTAGGTTTGACAGCACTAGGCCCCCTAGGCCTACACACTTGAAACCACAGGTATTCTATTAGAAAATTTTACACGTTAAACGTGTAAAATTCCCAGTCCTTCGAGGCCTTTTCTACTGGTAAATTTTAAGTACGTCCCGGCACTACGGGGACACAACTACTTGTGTATGTTTTGCGCATTTTGTTGCTTTTGCTCAATATGAGTTGCTGACGTATTTATAAAGTCGTTTCAAGCT
>NW_022707283.1:0-800 GCF_011630105.1 Anneissia japonica | reverse complement strand
TACCGAGTGGAGCTTACCTTTATCCAATAGGATGTATTCCTAGGGCGACAATACTCCAATATATATCCAAACACAACAGTACTCAAATGGTAGCACTCTTGCAAAGACCCGGACACCAGATACACCATAGAAACCTATCGTTTGGTATAGTAATGCTCTCAGCATGAAGTCCGGTGTACGAGTGAAGACAGAGTGACTATATCTCACCAGGTACCCCTGGTCGGCTGTGCAGCACACCCGGCTGTGGGTTATGCAGATGAGCTGACCTTGAGGTCATGTCCTCCTGCGTAGATCGGGGATACGAACGTACGGGGGTCGTCACTACACTATATTTCAATAGGCCTTTTTCACGAATCGGTGTAGGCCTAGACATCTTGAAGTATAAATATAATAATTTATTGAACTTACACTTTTGTTACAGTGGCACTCGTCAATTGACGGTGCGTTCAAGACCAACAAATTTACAAAAGAAGTTACATTAAAAAAATATAAAAGCACAAGCACAAAATTTGAAAGCCCCTTCTTATCATAACTTAACAATGAAACTTAAATTAAACTACTTAAGTAAATAAATACAAAGTAGATACAGAAATACAGACTTATTTTCCTGTACAGTACTATGGCCAAAACTTACACACGCACATCTGGGAAAACACAATCCAAAAAGAGAAATATTGAGAAGAGGTAAAAAAAAAATAAAATAAAATAAAAAAAAAATAAAAAAAAATAAATAAAAAAATAAAAAAAATAAAAATAAATAAATAAATAAAATCAATAAATAAATAAATAAAATTCAACAT
>NW_022707282.1:0-510 GCF_011630105.1 Anneissia japonica | reverse complement strand
TCGTCCATCGATCAAACGCTAATCTTCATAGTGTATAAGTGTGTTTTCGAGGACACCGAGTTAACTGACCATGGACTTCTTCGCCCAAGATGAGTTGCGTTTGGCGCTGACGATAGGTCTTGCGGTCGCCGTATTGATCGTAAGCCTTTTCCTGCTCAGCTGCTGCCTTAAAAGGCGCATGGACAATTCAGGAAGCTACCGACCGGTCGTGAAGGAGGGTCGAAGCTCGTACTACACCAACAGACTGTCCGAAATTCACGCTCGGACTACGCTTGTTTGAAAGTCGATTAAAAAAAAATACGAAAAAAAAAATAAAAATTGTCACCTTGCCTCATCTTTCTATGTTAGCCTGTCACTCGCTCATTCAACGTCAAGTTCGCAAACTTTCACACACTAAAAAAAATCCGACAAAGTTTTTAAGTATTTTTTCCCATATCATTTATTATTTTTTGTCTAAATCTGAAATACATGGGATCGACATCATTCCACTACAACCTTCATTTTTTCAAG
>NW_022707281.1:0-2075 GCF_011630105.1 Anneissia japonica | reverse complement strand
ATAGATCGGCGTAAGCATAGCCTATGATTAATGCTTACGACTCGGCGTAAGCATAGACACTTCGTTATAAATAACGTGAACTTTTTGAAGAAAAGATGTTTCACAAAGTTATTAGAATATTATTTCGTTCCGGCAAATCATTGCAAAGTTGTTCACGATGTAATATAAGCTGTGCAAGAGTATGCAATTCCAACCCATGGATTCAAAATTACTCAATAAGGTTAGGCGTACTACTACTACTAGGCCTAGCTAGCTAGGCCCTAGAGCAAGAGTTGTTTGACATACTAGTTAGTAGGCCTAGTACCACTTAATTCGCTGTAACCTAGGCCTAGGCTAGGTAGGGGTGAGGCTAGGTAGTCCTAGGCCCTATTACATCAATTCTTTGAGGGACTAATGAGTATCCTCTGTTAATTAGAAATAGGCCTACCTATCTATTAAATCACTATAATAAGTGTGTAAAATTATTATAAAACAACTAGAGGACTCACTAAAAAAAACTATAAAAAAAACAAAAAAAAAAAACATATAGGCCTAAGGATCAACTGAAGGCTAATTTGTATTCACTTTTTTTCTCCCCTTGTGACTTCCTTTTTTTCTCTTTGTTTCTTTTTCTTTCTTTTGACTTTTGCCCTTCTTGTTTAGTGTTTTGCTGCTGAAGAGGAACGCTTCTATAAAAAGAAATATTCATAAAATAAATTTCAATTCTTAAGCTCTGTCTGGACAATAACAATTTTATTTGACAAAAACTGTTGTATGCCCATATATAGTAATGGTGTGCCTATATATGGTCATAATGGCAGCACATCATGACCATATTTGGGCATGTCACATGTATTTGTCAAATGAAATTTGGTAGTGCTGTACAAGGTTTTACTCAATGTAAATGAGTTACTGGGTTGCTATTTCTTTTCTTGTGTAGTGCTTCACCTAACCTATCATCTGGATACATGGATGTCAGTGGTGTTAATTTACATTATATGAAAGTGGGACAGGGAGATCATCCGATATTGCTCATGCCTGGAGCCCTTGGTAAGATTTTACAACATATCTATTATCTATCAAGTGTTTTGCAGACTTGACATGTGCTTCGGCTGTGATGACATCAGATCGCCCCAAGTTTTATAGTGCGTGACAGTAACAAGCTCGTCGGTGTAATCAAGAATGTTTTAATTAAAGATATTTATAAAACAAAACAAAAAACAAATAAGAAACCCTCATGGTATATTTTAGAGTCAAATCTAAATAAACCTAACAAATTATATTTTATTCTCTACAAATTTCCTCCGTAATTAAATTAGCAACATGTTTTGAAAAGCGTCTTGAGTTTAAAGAATGAATGAGGTGCATTTGAAATTTACACCGACGAATCTAACGAATTTGAATTAGACGTCTACAGAAGAGTAACCAGTAGAAACTTGCTTTGTTGAGTTCCCTCTTTATTGCAGGTTGATTCCAAATGGTTTTTAAGGATTAAAAGCAAGAATATACACTTATTAAAACATTGGAATGCGTAAATTTCACTTCATAATTAACCAAGAAAACGTCTACTGGTGAGTTTGGGACTTAAGAAAATGTTCGGTTTTGCGTGAAATTCGATTTTGTGGGCATTGAGTACACGTAGTATTGTTCTATGTTAATTTTTTTTTTTCGAAAATGTGCAAGTCGAAATCTGTATAACTCGAACTTTTTATGCCAGTCCCATTAGATTCGACTTAGGTGAACTCGACTGTATATTGTTTTATGCAAATTGTTGTGTTATATGAACTTGGATTTAATAAAAATTGATAATAATATTAAGAGAGAGCAACTTAGCTCAGTCAGCTAATCTGGTAGTAGCCACTATGTGTGCGCTGAACCGTGGAGATCTCTAGATTGCTGGTTCATTCCCATCGCTGCCTCTCCTTGTGTTTCAGCTAGAGGACTGAAATACAAGTTACAATAGCGCACCATCTTTCAAATGAGATGTTTAAGCCGTTGGTCCTGTGTGCATTTATGGCCCATGTGCATGTTAAAGAATGCAGTACACTCTTCAGAAAAGAGTAGGGGATTGTCTCCCGGTGTACTGCCCAATCACC
>NW_022707280.1:0-1730 GCF_011630105.1 Anneissia japonica | reverse complement strand
TCATGGCAGGGCCGGTTAGCTCAGTCGGCAGAGCGTCGTGCTAATAACGCGAATGTCATGGGTTCGAGCCCCATATCGGCCAGGTAAATTTTTTCTTCCTCTTTCAATGAGGCTTATGGTATATCTATTGATATTGTTTATCATTGATTTTTAATACCGGTAGCCTGTCATCGTCCTCCATATTTTTATTTATTATTTGAACTAGATAACTTACCGAACATGAACTTTGGTCCGAGCAATTCTAAAACTGCAATCCCTACACAAACACTCGAGACGCCGCAAATAGCTCCGGCGAACATCTTCCAATATGCAGCGGTAGGGGCAAATGCGACCACGGAACTACATCCACGAGTATCCAAAAATCGCGGCCTCCCCGTCCCGATGAAATTATGCTCATGGAAATCTGTTCTCTTAAATTCGGTATTTATAAATGTTGTCATATTGAAGATAGTGGTCGTTGATAGAATGTTGGTAAAGAGACAGTCCTCAAACACACAGCGATAGAATTCTGTGTCATTGATCAGCAAGTTACTAAATGTCACGTTTTCGAATGTAACGTATTCGAATCGGTGTATGCTAATATCGTTCGGATAGGCATTATCGCTGTAATTAATGTTTTTGGAAATCTGTTGATTTTCTCTATAAACGTCTGTCTGAGTTGAGTTGATGAAAACTGGGAACCATAACGTCCAACCGATAAATCTAAATGCATAAAGAATTTGTCATGTAAATAACACGTCATTTGCCATGATCGCCATCGTCGTCGTCGTCGTCATCATCATCATAATTACCATCAATATGTTTTTCATTATCATTGTTAATACCATTATAGTCATCATCATTACTCTTTATTTTCTTTTTTCTTCTTATTATAATTGTTAAATTAACAACTATCTGGAAAAAGTACTCACCCGAACGAGAAGCAGAAAACACAGACTACTAAGGGATTAGTGTACCGTGAGAGAGGCTGGCTTAGAACTACTCCTAATTTTGCTAAAATCTGAAATGATGAAAACAACGTCACATATATAGATGAACTTAGTGATGGTATTAGGCGTCAATAATCAACATAACGATAATAATAATAATAAAACAACAACAGCAGCAGCAGCAACATTCAACAATAATAATAATAATATTAATAATAATAATAATAATAATAATAATAATAATAATAATGATAATAATAATAATAATAATAATTATTATTATTATTATTATTATTATTATAATGAAATATTACCTGAGAAAATCTATATTAATATAGTTTATAGTTGTTTCAGATAATATTAATGGTACAAATAACAATAGGCCTATATAATAACGATCATAATGAATGGTACCAATAATTATGACGAGCTACTGGCAGTGTAGGCCATGTGATGGTAAAAAGACATTCAGGGAAAAGAATTAACAATATAATTTTAAAAATGATATAATTATTATAATAAAAATAAAGAATGACGAAAGTTTACGTTCTTTATCCAGTTGAAACAGGTTTGCAGGCAAGTCTCTGCAGCCTTTGCGTCTACTGGTGGCAATGAGGGCGCTAGTCGACGTAAATCTGATTGGTTCATCTGAGGGAAAACACATTATCAAGGAATCAAACGAAATACTGTAATGATCTATGTTACTATTCTTAAATATTCGGTTATTTAGTGTATAGGCCTATATACCCTTCTTTGAAGAACATAAGTAGTACCACTCTATTAAATAAAAAAATAAAAAAA
>NW_022707279.1:0-1345 GCF_011630105.1 Anneissia japonica | reverse complement strand
TCTGCATGTGTATACGTACGTCTTGACGCCCGTGAGCATGGTAATAGCACAAAGAGTGACTCCTGATAAGAATAATGTGTCAGAAATACAAAGTATGTAACAAAACGTGATTTCCAGCTTCAGTATGTGCTGTGTGCGTAGAAATTAACGTACGGCGGGTAAATTTTGGAAAGTTTTGAAATCCTAAAAATGACCCGAAACGTTCTTTAAACTATCTAAATAGTAATATGGAGTATTTTCAAATTTTAACAGACACGCACGTCACCATGTGTGCGAGTACAATAATAGCACACGAAATTAAACATTGTCAAGTGTATTTAAAACCGCCTGTTAGTTGGTAATGCCACACGAACTTTCCCTTCACATAACCTATATATATTAGTCTGATAGCGTCGAAATGCAGTCTGCCGCCCTCATCTGTTCTATTGTTTAACATCTTTTAAGAATGAGAGATAAAAGGGCTCCTAAATTCATCCTTTTTGACCATGTTGACGTGATCAAAATGAAAAATAAAGGAACACGTCTAAAAGAGAATTGATTTAGCTATAACATACTCACAGGTGGGAGACAATCAATCAAGATAAGCGAGTACGTTCAAACGAGTATAAAAAGTAATAACGTCATAAATAAAAATTTAATTTTTTCTTAATTCAAATGGCAATATGATGACGTCACAATGTCCGATCAGCCATTATGAAGTAAAAAATCGTATCTACAACTCATCTGCTTTCAGATTATGTAATAAAAATTGGGTGTCACCTTTCATCCTAAGGAGCTATAACTGATTAAAAATATTCATGTTTTTATGCATATATAAATGTTGACGCTCGCGTACGCGCACGTTAAGTCTCGCGAACGGAAAACTAAGGTACATAACATTCAACCTTGACCTGAAGATTATGCTCACCTAATATTATTCAGAAATGACGAATGGTTAAGATGATATGGGCTCATCAACGTTTTGAAGAAAGAAAGATGTGGGGGTCAGAAAAAACAATTTTTTTGACCATGATGACGTCATCAAAATCTAAAAAGAAATCAAATATATGAAAGAGAATTGTCTCAGCTCTAACATACTAAAAGTTGGAAGATGATCGATAAAGGATAAGCGAGATACGCTCAAATGCGTATTTTCAAAAATGACGTCATAGCTATAAATCACTTTCTTTGAATTCAGACGCCAATATGATGACGTCACAATGTCCGATCAGCCATTATGATCTATAAAATCATATTTACAACTTATGTGCTTTCAGAATAATTAATAAAAATTGGGGGTTACCTTTCAACTTAAGGAGCTATAACTGATTAAAAATAGGTCTGATTTTAGCATATTTCACTGTAT
>NW_022707278.1:0-674 GCF_011630105.1 Anneissia japonica | reverse complement strand
GAATTATTAATATTCAACCATGGCTTTGGCCGTTACCGTAAGTGAAAGTAATATCATAGAAGTTGACAAATATCTGGCTTGCATTATTTAAATTTTTTTTAATATCATCGAAAAAACATATCCAGGAAGTAATCAAAATATATTCAATCCATCCTGATTAGAAAAAATATTTAACCGCGTATGTATACTATATGGACATCTATGGATTGGTATTACTTTTTTATGCCTGTGCAACTTGTTGAAAGATGTAAGTGAGGTGTTACTTCAGAAATAATTAAATTAAAAAATGTATTTTTAATTACACAGCAATTATAAGCCTACACATAAACAATCTAAATATTTTATTATTTTTGGTTTTGTTTTCAGTCCGGTATTACTTGGTTTATAAGGTGCACAGTTACATTGTATGAAATATCTACGTAATTTGGTCTATGATTTGAATCTGACGTATTTTATGCGATTTATTCTAGGAAAGTCCATTCGGAATTCAGTGGGCTGATGAATGTATAAACAAATTAACGATTCATTTATGGATATTCGTACGCACGCGTGCTTGGTTAGAAGGTTGGTTCTGGATTGGTGTAATGTGTTCGCTTGCTGACTTCGAAATGAAATGCGAGATATGAGAAATGGATTACATATAGGTAGTACAGTATATCATCAGCGACCTAATA
>NW_022707277.1:0-597 GCF_011630105.1 Anneissia japonica | reverse complement strand
ATATGTTAGCGTAGTTAGGTGCCATCTTAGTCCCCATAGCTGTGCCTTTTATTTGTAGGTAGTGACATGGAGGTATAAAATCTATTTTTATACCTCCATGGTAGTGAGAACATGGACCTATTGAGAATCATTAAAGGTAAAATTATTGTGTGTTAAAATGAAGTTAGTAATGGCTACAATGTCATTGACTTTGTCCAATGAGAGTGATCGTGAGATAAGAAAGGATCTGAGAGCGTGTAATCCTTCGGAATGAGGGATGTTCGAATATAATGACGATACATCCATGGTGACAAGGATGTATTGTTATTATTATTTTTATTTTTATATTTTTACATGTATATTATTTATATGTATATATTATCTTTATCTGTACATTATATAGCCTATTTATAAGCCTATAGGTTTATTTTGGTTTGTTTTTGTTTTATTCATATATTCCATCTTTTACTCTTTAAGACTTCATAATCATTTACTTATTGTGTAGTTAAGTCCGCTTCCCACCATATTGTTCTACTATGTACGCTTAATTAAAAATTGTTTAATCTATAACACCACTATCTCTATATTTGACCGCTTTGTTCTCTGTCGGATTTCTCT
>NW_022707276.1:0-581 GCF_011630105.1 Anneissia japonica | reverse complement strand
CGTTTTTGGGAAACAGGGAGGGAGTGGGGTGGGGGTGTCTTATTTTGTGGGGCCAGTGCCGTTAGTGCCTATAATTCATCCGTTCAATCATGGAGTTTTAGTTATCCGGGCCGAATCATTATTCCTAACTAATCAGGCTCCAACGGCTCTTTGTACATGTTACCATGGCCGCAACAGATTAGTTACTATGACTACCAAAAATGAACAAGCATTCTAGTTACAAGCAAGAAGGAAGTGTAAGTTCGCATAAATTGAACCCTTCGTGGCATCAAAATAAATATTTAATAGGCCTACTGTGCAGATATGACTTCCTTGTTAAAATTTGTAGGTCCGACAACAGATAATGAATATGTTATTTGGTCTCATATCACTCAGAATGCATATTCTGTAATGAAAATATTTCTCCAAAATTTATCAGGAAAATATTTATTATCTAAACCCTGTTTATTATCTAAATCCTGTTTTTTAGGGTAAAAAACACCACAATTTTTATAAATTTCTTAATTTTCAATCATGTAATTGAAATATATTTGGCTCACTTGTATGGTACTGGTGTTGAATTTACCTGTGGAGCCGATTTA
>NW_022707275.1:0-672 GCF_011630105.1 Anneissia japonica | reverse complement strand
ATAAAAAGCGAGGTTCAACAGTAGCTTTGATTAGACATTTTATTACTACTTAGTTTCGTACCACATGGTGTGACACTCTTCAGATAAAATTGCCTAATGACTAAAAAACATAGAAATACAATTGATTGAGATAAGCTGAGCATGCGCAGAAAGCCAGAGCGGTAATACAAAGGGTTCAATTAGTTCAGTCATATTAAAGATTGAAAAACAATGAAAGGGATTAAAGTGATAAACATAAGTTAAGTAGCAACATTACATGGGAAAGATGTTAGCATGCTAGGAGGGGGTTAAAATAAAATTAAGTTACAAAATTTCTTGAAAGAAATTTGTTGGCATGCCTGCATGCTGAAACGAGTTCATTACGTTTATTTAGTGTGTAGTGTGTGATTTTGTGGGAATGCTTGATCTAAAGCCTCGAGGAAAGTTTTCCCGACAATGGTGGCAACACTCGTGCTGTACGGTGGGTTATACCAAATTACGTTACGTTTGCGGGATTGGCTGTGCTTCTCGTTTATGGGTTCTTGCGGTGGTGAAAATTTTATTTTATTTTCTCCATGCTCAGCCTATCTCAATCAATTGTATTTCTATGTTTTTTAGTCATTAGGCAATTTTATCTGAAGAGTGTCACACCATACACGTGGTACGAAACTAAGTAGTAATAAAATGTCTAAT
>NW_022707274.1:0-630 GCF_011630105.1 Anneissia japonica | reverse complement strand
AAAAAGAGTCCATGTCTTATCGCGACGATATCAGTCTGCGATCGTTCGGCAATGCGATTGGCGAGCTACCCTCGGCCGTTCATGAAGCCTTTCACGACGTGTACTCGTTGAAGGGAATTCGGGCTTGGCACGACCATTTCATGTTGCACCTTCAAAAACTTCTCTACATGCTGGGCACTCTGATATCGGCCATCTTTCTCGTCAACGAAAGCGACCGAGTGGACAGACACCCCGGCAAGATCGATTTCGTGTTCGTCTCCCGGCCGCTGCTGTACGCCATCGGAGCGGACGTGTTCGCGATAGTGATGAACGTCCTGTACATCATGACTCGTTTTGCGATCGAGAAACACCTTCAGCGGTACAAGGAGCCAGCCGTTTGGGAACGCATGATACTGCACTTGACGCCGATTGTCGCTGCCGTTATGTTGGGATTGCTGTCCTACAGCATACCGTACTGTTTTCTCACCACCAAGTACGTAGACACGCCCTTCTGCAATTCATCCTTCACGCCTACGCTAAATCGCGTCATACTCGTGCTTGCGGTGGTATTAGGGAGTCAAGTTGCAAAAAAAAAAAAACCCCAAAAACCCAAACCAAACCATGTCCAACCGTAAGAGATTCTTACCGCCG
>NW_022707273.1:0-1180 GCF_011630105.1 Anneissia japonica | reverse complement strand
AAACGGTCTTAACTGGTGGTCTTACTGTAACTCCTCGAATAAAGCCGGCTTTATCACTTAGACGGTCTTACTAAAGTCATTCCTCTAAAGCCTGTCTCACATTATCACGACCAACAATACGACCGTACCAACCTATGGTCGTATCCGACCGGAAGTAGGATCTGGCGACCAGTACCGACCACTATATTTTTTTCAACATGTTGAAAACTCCGTGACCATCGACGACCCTCTTTTCTACACGAGCAAGAGTCTCATAGCAGCTCTCACACTGGTTGGTTCGGTCGTATACTGATCACAATGCATATAGGTCGTGATAGTGTGAGAATTGCTTAAGACCATTGCTATACAACAGTCTTCCCTAAAACCGCTTTAAGTATTGACACGCAAACAAGCACTCCCTGGTAATGTAAGATAGAGGGCGACGTCATGCATGCTCGATGCACGCAAATGTATGGAAATGAACGAAAATAAACGCTGTAGACTTATTTTTACAGACACTGAGAAGTGTGCAGAGTGTTCGTCGTTCGATTCTCCGACTTTGACGATCTAGGCTTAGGTCTTGCCATTGCACTGTTGAATTAATCAGTAGAAAGTCATGACGAAAATGATTTAAGACCGTTTTCAGCCTCCTCAGAGTAGGCTTTAAAATTTAAGACTGCTAACTGGTTAGACCACGGTATAGCAATGGTCTATAATCATAGACCAGTAGTGACGTCACGATTATAGCCAGCTAACCATTAAGACCGTCTAAAGACTGCTTATAGCAATCCGCAAAAGGTGCTCAACCATAAAGTTAGTGGTTATCTCTTTCGTCCTATGTACACAGAGTGTGGCCGTGGTATGCGACAGCAACAGAAATATTCTGTCGTGACGTGCAAGCCATTAACACAGCCGTGAAGCAAACAATATTCTTGTCTTATTCTGCAGTGTACAGTACATGCTCAGTGAAGGATGACTGGATTGGTCAGAATATTTTTTGTTGCACGACAGTTTTTGGAAATAAAAAAATTATTCTATGCTGAGCGACACAACGTTCTGTGGCACAGTTGCATCGTGTTCGGTGTGAATCACCATAAAGAATATAATAGGTTGTAACGCTCTGTGTACATAGGCCTTTAAGCAGGGTACTTAACCTAATCATTTAATCTCAAGTCTCCACCCAGAAATATAAATGAGTACA
>NW_022707272.1:0-697 GCF_011630105.1 Anneissia japonica | reverse complement strand
CACAAGAGTCCTTAAAAATTGGCCAATTTTGGTAAAAACCATGAGCTATAGCCCATACTTTTTTTTGGACGATTTTTTTTATCCCTCCATTTTCCCCTTGTTTCGTATTCCATGTCACGTACAGATCACAAGAGTCCTCTGTAGGTTGATAAATGCCACTTAAAGCCTAGTTTTAAGCTTAAATAATGATAATTCAGATGATACTCGGTTAGGCCCATGTGGCCGAATCTGGGAAAAACGACCATGTTAAAAATTGGCCAATTTTGGCAAAAACCATGAGCTATAGCCCATACTTTTTTTCGGACGATTTTTCTGACCCCTCCATTTTTCAGATGTTTCGTATTCCATGACACCTACAGATCACGAGGGTCCTCTGCAGGTTGATAAATGCCACTTAAAGCCTATAGTTTTAAGATTAAACAACGATAAATCGGATGATAATGATACTCAATTAGGCCCATGTGGCCGAATCTGGGAAAATCGACCATGTTAAAAATTGGCCAAGTTTGGTAAAAACCATGAGCTATAGCCCATACTTTTTTTCGGACGATTTTTTTTATCCCGCCATTTTCCCGTTGTTTCGTATTCCATGTCACGTACAGATCACAAGAGTCCTCTGCAGCTTGATAAACGCCACTTAAAGCCTAGTTTTAAGCTTAAATAATGATAATTCGGATGATACTCAGTTAGGCCCATG
>NW_022707271.1:0-2892 GCF_011630105.1 Anneissia japonica | reverse complement strand
CAGTGTAACGCCACATCGTTCAGTAATTGAAACACATGCGCTACATTCTTTATGTTAGTCCTGACAGTTAAGTTTCCATTTTTTAACGGTTTTTTTGAAGATGTGCAGCTGTTCAGCAGTAAATCAGCGTTTCTAATGTTAGAAGTATGGACCTATTATAGGTCCATGGTGGCAGATTCCATAGGCTTTGCAGGAAACTTTGCAGGAAAAAGATATATTAGCGAATGGACCAGGATGTCCTCGTGTTCTCATAGAAACAGCTTATATAAAATAAAGCATTTAACTCATTAAATAGGGTCGGAGGGAGCCTTCATAATTCTTTAATACAATTTAATATTTGTACATATGTTCTTCGGCGTTCTTCTCTTTAGTATAATCATGTATGACTTTTATATGATCATAGCAATTAATTGAACGCCAAATCCTATTTGAAAACCGACACGGTAACTTATTTGATAGACAAACCTAATTAAAAAAAAGGACTTTCATGAAAAAAAGTCTCTAGCTCTCTGCCCACCATCGTTTGGGCTCAGGTAAGAAAAAATATATAATTTCTGCACGTCTAGATGGCTGGAAATGGCACTTTTTATAAAATGTATTTTAACTGGCCAAGAAAATGTTGGCCAGGCGGCCGCCTGACCTGCCGGACCGCTTCCGCCGCCCATGTGTGCATTCTTCCGATACAAACACGGGAAATGACTACTTAATTTTAGGGCTCGAATCAAGAATAAATCAACTATAATACATTATCAACCTTATTAAAGATATAGCAATGTAGGGTTCACATAATAAAATACAATATTAATAGAATGATTCATTAAACATACCTCAACACTTAGTGGCTATGTTCTCACACGGCAGCTAACGGTTAGCAGGATCCTGATCCTGCTAACCGTTAGCTGCCGTGCGTCCATGCGAGAAATTCCCGATCCGGATACCAACAATATGATGAGCGAATCACTGGCCAATAAGAAACTGGAAATTGTAAACGCGTACGTGTGATTAGTTGATGATAGAAACGCCCTCAACTTGCTAACCGATAGGCTTGCTAACCGTTAGCGTATCCGGATACCGCCAACGGTTAGCGCTAACCGATCGGGCGTTCTCACGCAGTCGCGTCGTAGAACATTAAACATGTTTAATATTTCTCACGACGGCTTAAGACTGTCCCCGACGATAAATCGGGTCGGGCTACGTCGGCCGACGCTGTCTGAGTTGGCCTTAATTCGCATAAAAGTTTCTCGATATATACCGTCTCTGGTGACGCTCTCCAAAATTATCTAATACTAGGAAAACCTATAATTACAGACTTGTGGGAAGTCTAACGCCGGTGCTAACGGTTAGCGCTAACGGTTAGCTCCCGATCCGGATACTAGGGCTCTCGTGAGAACCAGGCTAAACAGACATTGGATTTTACTAGTGTATATACAATAGCGACGTACATGCCTTTAATTTGATTCATAGTAAATGTTTGCGAATTTAACTCTTTTTTCATTCGGATTATTTAACTTTTAGTGGAGCGCAAAATTAACCAAAATTTGGGCCAATCTGTGAAAAAATTAGAAAGAAACTGATTTCAACTGATTTGTGTAGGGATACATACCAGGTTACACCAAAAAAAAAGTTAAGTGGGCTAGGGGGTGGGGAAAATTTTGTATGAGGGGTCGAAGGTCATTGACCCCGGTTTAAAATACTAAAAAATGTATCTCTGGAACATTCTATGGTATATTGTTGATCTTAGTATCAAAATGCACAGAATTTTACAACAAATAAAAAAACTAATATTGAAAGCCTTCATAATCAATTCATGAACTTGAAAAATTAGGTCAAATGTCAAATTGTCAATAATTGTATTTTTAGTCACTAAATTGGCATATATCATTTTAAGATATTACAATAAATGTGATTTCAACTGACTTGTGTATGAATACATACTAGGATAACACCAAAACAAAGTTAGGGGTATAGGAGAGTGGGGAAATTACGTTTTTGATGTTAAAGGTCATTGACCCAATCTAAAACACTAAAATATGTATCTTGGGAACACTCTATGATATACGGTTGATTTGGTGTCAAAATGCACAGAATAATGCAACAACTAAATAATATAAAGGACCCTCATAATCAATGCATCACCTCAAAAAATTAGGTCAAAGGTCAAAATGTTAGGAATTGATATAACAAAAATGGCATTCAGTATATGATTTTTTTTTACTCATCATTTTCAAAGCTGGTTTGAAACTGTTGAACATAGAGTATTACATAAGTATTAATTGAATTTAAAAATAGACAAAAGAGGTCATGGATCATGGAGCTCCCATACCCAAAACCAAAGGAGCACATGCATGAATGAGAATCAGCGATCACCAGGAGCAACAATACCTACCACTTGACACGCTCATTGTCAAAGACTGCAATAGACTTGGTCGCAAGTGTTCAGGTTCCAGTTGTTGTTGTCGCCCAAGACACGGGTATATTAGTTTTACTCTGCTACCATCGGCCAAGCAACTGTTTCAATCTAACGTTGATTGCCTGTATGACATATCTACTATAAACATTGCAAACAGGGAAGAGCTTCTCTTAAAGTACGGCTTATGGGTGGCGGAAGCGGGGGGCCGGGGGGCCCGCCCCCCCCCCACTTTTTGGCGAAAAATATATAATGTCTGGAGATTTTTGTATGACTGCTGAGAAAGTTTACCTTACCGTTTTCATGAGGGGGAAAACCTTGAATTTTGAAGAACAAAGTAATTAGACACCTAGCTCAAAAGTCGAGAAAGGTCATTTCCCGCCACCTAAAAATCAAAATTTTCTCGGGGGAGGAATGTTGACCCCATCACCTAGATTTGATTCCAGATCTGCATGATTCATATTCCCATTCATCTTATAAGCAGT
>NW_022707270.1:0-1199 GCF_011630105.1 Anneissia japonica | reverse complement strand
TTATAATGGTAATATTATAATTGTAATACAGTATTCAAGTACTACTTTCGGGCTCTCAACATTCTTAAAATTTTCTCACCTGAGCCCCAACCATTGTGGGCTTAGGTGGATAAAAATATGGTAGTTTTTGTAATTGTAAGTATTCAAGTGCCATATTTTCGGGCACCTATATTAAGGCTTAATTAATTTAGGTTTTTGTTTGTCAATAAAAAGATTTAAAAGATAATTTCATTTCCATTTCCGGGCAACCAGAGGTACAAAATACTGAAAATTTACGTCACCACCAACCATGGTAACACTCACGTGGTGGACTCTTGATTTCATGAGCACCCCCATCCCCCTTCCTTAAATCATGGATATGCCACTGATTATTATTTTACACCTAAATGCCTTATATTTTTTTACTCAAAATATCAATTCTCGACATCATTGCAGTAGATGAATCAGAAATGAATAAAATTCAACAGTTAACAAATAATTTTGCCATGATTTATTGAACATTTGGAAATTTATGATGATGACAACATTATTAACAATTCTATAACTTTAACCTTTCGTGACACATCAACACAGAGCCCTAAAAGGTAATAACATATCCGATGTATGACATCTTCATCCGATAAAATTTACATTCCTTCCATTAAGATATCATTTATATTTTAACAATCATATTTTATTTTCCGTGAAAACCAATTTTAATAATTAAATTAAATTACTGGCTGATAATAAGATTTTTTCATAATATCTGTCTTGGCCTTATAACACAAATACGCTATAGGCCTATGTGTGACTATTTCCTCGCATCAAGAATCTTGTTACACTAATAGTATAATCTTAGCTGAAGATTTAGATTTTGCTGACAAATTTACATTTTAATTTAGCTTCTATTTCACAAATAATGGTATATTTAATAATACTTAGGATTGTGGGTAGAGAAACAAATCATAAGTTCCAGCAAAATCTAATATACATTGCAGTTTAGTTCCTTTTGTTCCCACCCATTTCCCACCAAAAGAAATTGAACTACAGTATTGATATTGGTTACGAATTCCTAATTCTGATTGGATGCTATTGTCATATTTCAATCTAAACAAACAACAACATACAATAAGAATCAGGAATTTGTTTACGACTTGTGTAACAATAACCACTACAAAAACAGCGAACTCCTTAAAAACATTTGTGAATAATCAGGGGAA
>NW_022707269.1:0-1247 GCF_011630105.1 Anneissia japonica | reverse complement strand
ATATATATTATACTATGTTATATTATATATAAGATTATAATATCAATTATAGTTAATCGTAATTTGATTTGAATTCAGTAAACTATATTAGAGCCTATTCTTTTATCTTCTATTTTGTAGGGTTTGTCTTAAATGTAGTATGTTTAATATCTTAACATTTATGAAGTTTTGCTAACATGTTGACGCAAAAAGCCAAAACAATTCATGGCCTACTTTTTTGTCAATAGTGAGTGTCATAAAGGGTGAATAACACCCCTTAAGCACCCCTTAAGAGGATTTCAATCGAATGCAAGAGGGTAATATTGTTACCCTCCCACCCACCACCGTTTTGCCACTACAAAAGAATAGGCTCTACATACAATGCCATATGTATTGAAATAATACAAACTAGAAAACAAATTCCCCCCCCCCCGACTCCCGTTTGAAATATTGTCGAGCCACCCTTCAGGACAATATGGAAGGTGGAATGGAGCTACAGTTCCACTCAAATCATCAGTGTGTGTCACCACTTTTTAAACCGAACTTTTTGCCAGAGCAAGTAGGCCTATTAAACTTAATGATCCTGTGTTCTTCATCAAAATCCTATTAACTTTTATTAGTTTATTAAATGAATACTATAATATATTGTGTACTTTATGTAGGTTCGGAATTGGCGTTCACACAAGCACCCGATAACATGAAAGGGATTGTTATGGGAATATACCTGCTGATGTCGGGCTTGGGGAGTTTTCTTCTCAATGTTGTTCTCACCTCGATAATCAACTCCTTTACAGCAGGTAAGGTTATCCGTTCCATATGGTTCGAAGATACACTTGATAAAATTACTATATTTATTATTGTTATTATTATTATTATTATTATTATTATTATTATTATTATTATTATTATTATTATTAATAGTCCTATTAATAATGATGAGGATAATAAAATTGATAATAATAATAATAATAATAAAATAATGATAATTAATGATGGTACAGGTGATAATGTTGACAATAGTGATAATGATGAGGAGGATTATAATGATGAAAATGATGATGATGAGGATGATTATGATAATGATAATGACATAGCTTGCCACAAGTCTCTAATTTATTTTTCCTGTTAGATACTTTTGGAGAGCGCCACCAGCGTCTGTTTATGTTTGTAATTTTTTATGTTGTTGAATTCGGATGACGATTAGAATGGAGGTGTTGGTGATGGTAACAACATGTTTTCAAACAATTTTACATCAAATAGCCTACACA
>NW_022707268.1:0-670 GCF_011630105.1 Anneissia japonica | reverse complement strand
TTTTTTTTTTTTTTTTTTGTCCATATATGTTGATTTCTCAGTGGTAGGGGGTCTTTGTCTTTCCTTCTGTTGTCGATTTTAAGTTGTTGTATCGACAGTAAATGTTCTTTCTTTCGTATTTGAGACTTCAGTCATTATACTAAAGTTTCTGCAAAGCTCATTTATTGGTTCCTGATGGTGTAACATGCTGATGTCTTGTCCTTGGTTTCTATTTCCTCGGTTGTTATATGAAAAGTTGTTTTCCTTTCTGTTGTTGATTGTTTAGTAGCACTTTCAACCTTTGCCTTTTCCTCATTTGTTACTTCGTCAGTTGAAAATCCATAGTTGTTTTTTTTTCCGCTGTTCATTTTTCAGTTGTTCCATAGAGAGTAAAAAGCTTCCATTCCGTAGTTAATCCTTCTGTTATTGTATCGACTGTCGTTTTTTGTTTAGTCTTGATTCTTCAGTGGTGGAATATTTAGTAGTAGCGTACGTAACCCATGGTCCTATCCTTCGTTAATAAAAGTCAGTTGTAGAACCTACAGTTGTTTTGTTTTTCCGTTGTTTTCTCTTCAATTGTTGATTGTTTAGTACAAGAAATAGTTGTTGGCTTTTCTTCTGTTGTAGAATATACATTTGTTTCCGTTGTCGATTCTTCTACCGTAGATGTTCTCTCTTTTAAAACTTGATC
>NW_022707267.1:0-1500 GCF_011630105.1 Anneissia japonica | reverse complement strand
CCGATGCTCTGTCGATGATAGACTATTTAATGTTGTAGGGTGTGTTGCTATCTTTTAATTTCCATACGTATTTGGAGAGTACGGTGCTGTTTCTGTGTTTGGGGGTGTTAAAAGTGTATTTGTGGTTTCTGTATCGGGTTTTGAACGGTGTGTCAGTGTCAAACAATGTCATCATTATCATTATTACGAATAATCAAGATTGCTGTAGAATGGACCTCAAGGATGCCGTGATAGATATTTCGTCAGAGTCGAGCTTCAATACGTACATCCGATGCGGTGAGCCATACTCCGAGAATGACGTTTACAATGGCCCAATGATAGACAAGTCATGTTCAGATGCAAGTGGTCGATATGTCAGGATAAGCAGTAACGTATCACCAATACAACTATGTGAGGTTCAAGTGTTTAAGTCAGGTAAATACGTTCATTTTTAAATTATACATAAGCCTCTATACCTATATTTGCATTAAAATAATTTTGGCTACTGGCGTTTTCCGACATGATGGGCAGATAAGGGGTTGTCTTTCATATATCAGCCCACTTCGTGGACATAAAAAATACCCAGATCAGCAATTACAGCCTAACAGGATTCAACAGATTGTTATAACAAATTTCACATATTTACACCATTTTCATTTCTTGTTATTTAAATTTATTTCTTTTTTCTTAAGAAATGGATGTGTGCTCCTTGGGAAATAACTGTAGCTTCACAAATGGTCTATGCGTCAATAAGGGAATCAGCTACTACTGCGATTGTAATCCGAATTATTATCTCCACGATGATGGACGCTCCTGTGTAGGTACGATTATTTCCAAACCAACGATAACAACAATTTTTCTAAGAATTTTAATTATGAATTGTAATAATTCTATAGGATACACGACCTTAGTGAAGCGCCCACACGAAACGTGAAGAGACATTATTTCAGGGAAGTGAGATTCATCACATAAGTAACATTAAATCCGATTAAATTTGATTGGATTTTGTTTAGTCGACCAGCACGAGATATGTGCATATTAACAATAACTGTGTTTTATGTAGTAATTGTAACCATTCTTAAATTATCTTGTATTAGGCGGTCTAAACAGCTTATGCGAGAAACCAGTATCCCAAAATAGGATGAACATAGTTATTTTCGTCATCCACTCAGTGGCGTATCTAGAAGTCTTGAAATTGGGGTGCTGATAGAGGGGGGGGGGCGAAGGTGAAGGGTCGGGGCCTCGATGATTAGTTGAGGGGCGCTAATTCGCAAAATAAGGTGATTTTATGTGATTTTTAACTACTTGCAACCGTGATTTTTTTAGGGGGCGCTGGGGGACGCTGGGGGCACGTTAATGCCAGGCGCCGGAGGAAAAAAATGATATGTTGTACAAAAAAAAAGAAAAAGGAGCGTTTGACGAGAAAAACTCGGGAACGGTTAATGAAATACATATTTTGAATATTTAAAAACTGGGGTGAAAACAAGCGTGACTACCTCTTAGTTTTTAAATCTTTAAAAA
>NW_022707266.1:0-698 GCF_011630105.1 Anneissia japonica | reverse complement strand
ATATATTATTATTACTGTACTATTATTATTATTATTATTATCATATACATACATACATACAAATACATATTTGTATATTTTCTTATAAGTCATATAATTCAGCTTGTCCGACGGTCTTTAAGGCACCATGCTACACCACCTTCGTTAGACCCACTCTTAAATATGCCTCTGCCGCTTTGGCTCCTCACACACAAGAGTCCAGTTAGAATATGTAATTATGTATCAAATTAATATATTATTATTACTGTACTATTATTATTATTATTATCATATACATACATGTTTTAAGAATTCCGCATGAAGGGCGATGCAAAAATGGATCCGTATTTGATAGAATCGAGGCATTTTGTATGTTTTTTTTATCGTTTTGCGTATCATGTCGATATGCAGACATGGTTCCAAACTTCATTCGGTCATAACAGAGTTGTTTTTGGCAAAGTGCAAAATCGTGGACATCATTATTTACGACAATTGTAACCATCTTTTGGAAACTCTCCAACAGCCATGACTTGCTCCAGGTAAGCTTCAAGAATTTTGTAATGTTATTCAAACTAAGGGCGCACCGCTCAACAACTGTTGGGGGGGGGGTTCATAGATGGGACCGTTCGACCCGTTTGTAGACCTGTACAGTCGAAAGAATTATGTAAAATGGACATAAAAGAATTCATGGTAATAAATTTCAGTCTGTTGTCGCTCCG
>NW_022707265.1:2535-2989 GCF_011630105.1 Anneissia japonica | reverse complement strand
GCATTCCGGACAAGCAACAAACGTTAGTTCAGACATGATCTATGGGTGCATAGCAGAATGAGATAAGTGAGTGTATGCACACAAACGCACACACACATATATATATATATATATATATGCGTGAGTCGCTTGCCGAACGGTTGCACGAACGATGCAATTTTGTAGACTTTGCGCGTACGATCTCGACAAGGAACAAAGACAACGGTGCTATGACAACGTCGACTCCGATGCGTACCGGAGAGAGACTGTACGAGTCGTACGGTAGTAGAAACGATGCGGTAACTATTCGGACGATCAGAAATAGCATAGCGGGCATGGAGGAATCGTTAAAAGATTTGACGGAGGACGAGGTTCGAAATCATTTCGACATGCACATCATTCCCAGTTACAGACGCGTGTGTACGGAACAATTGCTCGTTTTCAGGGGATTGCAAAGGTTCATGGCTCAGAAAAT
>NW_022707265.1:0-376 GCF_011630105.1 Anneissia japonica | reverse complement strand
CTTCTGCAGCTGATCCTTTAGAATCTGTATCTCCCTGTCTTTCGTATCGCTGGTTCGAAACCACAGAGCGCTTCGCTGCTCGAGATCGGCCTTCTGAAGGTACATGGCATTCGCCGTAGCTTCTGCCTCTTTCACTTTGGCTTCCAATTTTAAGTTTTCAGACTTGAGCACTTCAACCATATCCTTCGATTTACCCATTGTGAATGATTTGCAAAGCTACAAGAGGCACGCTATTATATATACACACGCACGCACGCACGCACACACACCGTCATCGTCGTCGTTCAGAAATGGTGAGCCTGGAAGTCAACACCGAAAAATAGATCGATTTCGGGACTTCGATTCTTCCCGTGGAACTCGTTTGCAAACTCGCCGA
>NW_022707264.1:0-969 GCF_011630105.1 Anneissia japonica | reverse complement strand
CGAGACATCGGTGTGGCTTCCGGTCAACTCCGGTGTCCCTCAAGGCTCAATCTTAGGGAAACTTTTCTTTAACCTGTATGTGAATGATATTCCCTTTATACAAACTCAAAATGTCTTATGTTTGCAGATGATATAAAAAAATTTCAAAAAAAGTGGAAAACTTAGATGACGCTGACAAGCTTCAAGGAGACCTAGACAAACTGTGTTCTTGGTCGCACTTATGGGGTATGGTGTTGAACCCTCAGAAGTGCAATACCATGACCATCACTTTGAATAAAAATCAAAATAAATTATGTTTATTTAGTTGACGACAATCCAATAAATAAGGTGCAGCATCATCGTAATCTCGGTATTATTTTAGATTGTTCTCTCACATTTTCTTGCAATACGCTGCTTGGGCTAATGTGGCGCAATTGTAAATACCTGGATACCCATTCTAAGATTCATCTCTAGCTCACACTTTATTCAACCTAATTTAGATGTCTGTTCTATTATTTTTAATTCTTTCTCAAAAACTCAGGCCTCGCGCATTGAGCGGCTTTATTTCAGGTTTTTGCGCTACGTCAGCCACAACCAGACCATTGAGAATAATTTAAACAATGACATTTAAAATACTTGCAACAGCGATTATTACCTTTCTATACTTTCACCTCTGTCCCGCAGATATCTTAAAGATCATATTTTTCTATTTAAATGTATGCATTCCACTTGTGATTGTAATTTAGTTTCTTGTTTTGGCCTCAGTGTTCCTGTTCGTAATTTAAGAAATAACAATGTTTTTAAATATTCCTTTTAGTAGAGTTAATGTTTTTTTTTTTTTAAGCGTTTATTAGTAGATTAAGTATATCTTATAATAACTTAGTTCAGGCCTATCCCAATATTGATATTTTAAATTTTGACTTGCCTACTTTTCGTCGTACTATCTTGGATGTGATTAGTTAAGTGTTTTCTGTTTCCTGTCTTGTGTAC
>NW_022707263.1:0-967 GCF_011630105.1 Anneissia japonica | reverse complement strand
TATTATTCTACAACATCTACTTGCTTATTGTTGCAAACTTACCATACGCCCCAGACTTGACAATGATTGGCGGCACGAATCGCCCAGAAAAGGCATACAGATTTCCGTCAAAAGCTTTCTTGAACAGATTGTTGTCGCTCAGAACAATACTATCGCCCATGGGTCCCAGATGAACCCGGTAGATGGGACCGAATTCTGCGCACCACTTTGTCCAAGTTATGTGAGGTTTCGGACCAATTTCCTTCAGATTACCTAGCAACCTACTAGATTGCGGTCCTGATAGTTGATGATTCGATTCTCTAGCCATTCCAAAACTTATCGATAGCTCTATTTTGACTGCATTTTCTTTCAGCTAAACAAAATGTGTGCGGTTTAGCTAATGGCAAAAATAATTTACTTTTAGAAAGCATAAGTAGTTTTCGAATTATATTATCCTTGACACAGTTGTTTAAACTATTTTATTTGTTATCGTTGGATTAATTAAGATTATGTTTGATCTATAGGTTTATTCATAGTTTAACCATGAACTGGATCGAAGTATTTCACGGCTATTTCTCAGGCGATCGGCGGTTCGTCAATCCTTAAAAGTTAGATTTTCGAAAAGCTCATTTGACCTTCCTAGACTGTTAATCAAAAATTTAACCAATCGTCAGAACAGGGCTGGAATACGGGCGTATCCTAGAAACACTCGTGTTGTCTTACAAACGCATGTGCTTGCGTATGTTTTAACATTGTCGTTTTGTGTGATCTTAGCAACAATCCAAGATGGCGGGACTTAGCGAAAGGGTCCGATGTCCCCGACAAGGGGAAAAACTTCCCCGACGAGAACAAAGTGGGTTTGGTCGGACATCACTTTAAATGCCTCAAAAGTGGTCTAGGTGCAAAGCCTCCGAAATTTTGACAATTTAGGGGTTTCAAACGTTTATTTAATCGATTTTAGAATCTACTAATATGTACACAATAGACC
>NW_022707262.1:0-656 GCF_011630105.1 Anneissia japonica | reverse complement strand
GTTATACCTTTTTTGCGAACTTATTTCTTTAAAGATTGTCAAAGTAGGGCGGAAAAGAAAAAAAATTTTTTGATTTTTCATTTAGCAAAGAGATTTGCCAAAAAACATCCAGATGGAGGAGAAAATAAAAATGAAATTTTATTGGTAAATATATACAATGTAGTAATGGGATGGTTGAATGCTTTAAATTTATTTTTTCTGAAATTTCCATTTTCTTGAGGCGGCAGTTGGGCTAAATGGCCAAAAATGAATTATAATTTTTTATTGGAAATCATTAATGGCAGACGGTAGGTTTCCTAAACAAGGTAGAAAATCAAATCTCGCCTCACATGATTTGTGCCATTTTATTTACTACTACAGTAGAACATCGTTTTTACGTACCCCAGTTATACGAACCCTCGGTTTTAGGTACGCTTCGTATCGACGATGACGTCATCAAAAACCCTGAAAATATTCAAAACAAACAGCCCTTTTCAGAGCAACCATAAGTAAAAAGACTATAAACAATAAACTATAACAAGAAACAAACCATAATGCAACGTATTTTCATTAAAAAGTAACATTGATTGAGTCTAATACTGGGTTATAATCTAAAAGCATGTGAATTGAGTGAGATGAACAACTACAGA
Organism: Anneissia japonica; assembly: GCF_011630105.1. Lineage (NCBI taxonomy): Eukaryota > Metazoa > Echinodermata > Crinoidea > Comatulida > Comatulidae > Anneissia > Anneissia japonica. The sequence goes on along the minus strand of NW_022707262.1, from coordinate 27 downwards.
TGGTGCTCAAAATAATCACTTTCCTCC
>NW_022707261.1:0-1037 GCF_011630105.1 Anneissia japonica | reverse complement strand
TTTTGTATTATTTATATTGTAACAATAATAATATCAGCAAAAATTTAAACAATACATAATGTTATTGTTAATGCTAAGACTAATAATTGATATTAAAACTAACGGTAATAAAAACAATAATAACAATGACACCAATAATAACAGCAATATTATTGTGGCCGAGTTGACTTGTGGCCGAGTTGACTGCAGCCGAACTTTTTGTGGCCGAGTTGATTTGTGGCCGAGTTGACTTGTGGCCGAGTTGACTTGTGGCCGAGTTGGATCGAATTCCTTCTTAGGTGGTCCGGGGGAATGTCCTGCGAATTTTTTTGTTTTCTAGACGCCCAAAAATAACATGAGTGAGGTGTTTTGGGTGATCCATTTTTTTTCTTTTTCTTTTTATCCCTACTTTCCAAAAAAGAGGTGGGTGGGGGGGTGGCAGTCCAGCCCTCCTAAATCTGCCACTGGCTTAGGCACAGTCACTACCAGGCACGGATCCAGTAGGAAACAAGTTCACATGTCTCCCCCCCCCCCCCACCGTTTTATGCCACTAAATTGTAAAATTTCAATGCATATTGAAAGTAGAAGCCTTGAAATTAGTGCTGCTCACTTAATATCTATTTTGAATATGTTGTGTCCCCACTTGAAAATTTGTGGATCCACCCCTGACTAATGCTCATGCATTATTTTCCTTCATCCAACGGCTAGGGGATTAGGCCTAGGCTCTAAATCTCTTTTCTGGGCTTACCTAGGGTCAATAGTAATCTGACAAGTACGAGTTGTCTAAAGACAATATAACCAAAGAGCTGATGAAAAAGTCACTTGTTTTGGACGTTAGCCTCCTATTCGTTTATAGGTCTTGGCCTATGATAAATTTCCATAGTATTTTTGTCTAATGTCCGTCTAATTTTTGTCTAAAGTCCGCCTAGGCTCTAAATCTCTTTTCTGGGCTTACCTAGGGTCAATAGTAATCTGACAAGTATGAGTTGTCTAAAGACAATATAACCAAAGATCTGATGAAAAAGTCACTTGTTTTGGACGTTAGCCTCCTATTCGTT
>NW_022707260.1:0-1551 GCF_011630105.1 Anneissia japonica | reverse complement strand
GTACGTTGTTGGCCCGACGTCGGTAAACATTTGAAAGATGGCTGTGGACTACTGCAGGTTGTAAAAGTTTGCAGTGATTACATATTTTGTGTCAACATCACAGGATGCCTTTGGTGCGATGTTAAAATGATAGTACGTTACGTTGTTGGCCCGACGTAGGTAAACGTCTGAAAGGATGACTCAGTACTACCGTTGGGCTCATGTTGGCTTCAGGTCGTCAACAACATTGCGAGGTGCCACGTGTGTGTCAGTACGATAATAACAAGATAAATAATTTGATATACCTTGATAAAGACCTAAGGATAGGACGAAATATCGGTATAGTATTCTCAAATAATGTGCTTCCTAAATTTATACATTGTATTCGTTTCCCATATTGACCAATCAGCGCCGCGTGTTTTCGTTTCAAGTTTCAAGTTCAAAAACGCGGGATTCGTTACTGAAACGACGCCATTCCTGTTTTTGTCGTACGAGTGGTAAAGTGTGTCGAATCATAGACCGAAAATGGTGAGTATTTTACCATTACACAACCTTTAATTTATGCCAAGCGAGTTATTATATTATTCCAAGATAGCAGAATGGGAGTTTCTCTCATTTTGATAGCTTTTTTTGAGTAGGTGAAATTTAAAAATGAAGGGTGTAACATATTTTACTTTTATGGATGGTTGGTCCAGTGGCATTTTCACCATTTCTCCAGGCGAGTTTTAGACCTAATTAGGGCCTAAACTTTTATTTTAAAATACCTTATTCAATACACTCAGCACTACGGGTATTTGCTGATTCTGACTTGCCACTCCGTACTTAGTGCCAAAGCTACCATGATTGATGTCCTGAAGTGATGTATTTCACAATCTTACTGGACTGTTTATTATTTTCGGCCTATGAACTTTATATACCTGATTTGGCCTTTTATTTCAAATCAATCATATTTTTTTACTAACTGTTTTAGACTGGTAGGCATGTAGGCCTAGGTCATGTAGCAGGATATCACATGATCAACATGATGTTTATGTGTTAATAATATTGATTTAATTGGATGTAAGCACAGTTAACAAAAAATAATATCAATAATAATAATCTATGTTCATCTACTGGAATATCCATGGTTTCACTCAAAAGATGGGGAAATAAATAAATTAAATACAGTAAGTACAATATGTTTAAATGGCTGTAAATAGAATATTCTAAAATTAATTATATTCCTACTCATTTTACGATTTTTCCCAAAAATGATTTATGGCCTTACAACAAACTACTAAATGTATTTAGTTTAGTTTACATTCTGTAACATCTAATGTCCTACTCCTTTAATGACACAACCAACCTATGTATAATGTTTTAATTCAATAGCTTTATTAAAGAAATGCTAATTGTTGTATTCATGGTTTTGATTACAATTATTGATTATATTTATTTATATCCACTTGTTAAAAAATATATTTTAAATCAACGTTAAGTTGATGAAGATAGCAGGAGCTATCGAAATATCCGTTTGATTTTGTTAGAGCTTAATAAATTGGTGTTCCGCAAGTCAACTTTCAATGATTATAC
>NW_022707259.1:0-558 GCF_011630105.1 Anneissia japonica | reverse complement strand
CAGATTGATTTTGTCATTGGTATGTTAAATCATGTCAATTTTTAGAACCTTTTGAAGCCTAATTGGTTAAATCATAATAGTATATATTTATAGAACAAAACTATAAATAATATGAGAAAATTTGAAAGCAGAACTTTCAGATAAGATGTATTTTCCTGATTGTTGGATTTTATGTCGCTTAGCAAAATACTTAGCCAAAAGCATCTAGTGTATGCCCTGACTAGGGAGATGAACGCCCCTTCCCACCGATGAGTTTTGGAATCCCCCTTTTAGCCAGAGGAAGAGTACCTCAGGCTCCCAACGGTGTGTTACAGGTTTTATAAATTTGCCGACAAGTGCTCCGACATGCCTGATGGAGGAGTCTGAGCCAAGGGGTTGACGAGGCCTCGGTCGACGGCCCAGAATAAAAAATCCCTTATAGGGTTCACAGGGAGAATTTTAATGGCTTAGTATGGTCAAAAATATGCTTTCAGAACACAATATTTGGGATTAGCAGTCAAAATAATATTATTTAGATAGGCAAATTATTATTTTTTTTAATTTTTGATCCGACAACCT
>NW_022707258.1:0-3291 GCF_011630105.1 Anneissia japonica | reverse complement strand
GCGATGAATACACGTGTAGGGTATGTAATCTAACCGTTAAAACTGGCCATCTTTGTTACATGAAATCAGTGGTGGATAAAAAAAACTAACAAAGTTAATGAAATGTCTGTGGAAAAATATTTCTTTTTCGATTTTGAGTGTACCCAGGAAACGGGGGTTCACAATCCTAATTTATGCGTGCTTCAAAAAAGCTGCTTAAATTGTATAACCAATGAACGAGATTCAGATCAATGCGAAATTTGTGGGGTAATAACAAAAATTTTCTACGGAGACGATGCCTGTGATCAATTCTGTAATTACATATTTAATGAGTATCCTTACAACCAAAATTTAACATGCATCGCACATAATTTCCAGGGGTATGGTAGTTATTTTATCATGCAGTACTTACACGGCCAATGTGTTATTCCGGAAGTTGTTTCAAGGGGTGGGAAGCTGATTTCTATCAAAGTAAAGGATACCTTTATTCGTTTCATTGATTCCCTTTCTTTTCTCCCTATGCCCCTCGCAAAATTGCCCAAAACATTTGGCATTAAAGAACTGAAGAAAGGATACTTTCCTCACAAGTTCAATACGCGTGAAAATCAAAATTATGTGGGACCTTTCCCCGACGCTGCAATGTATGACCCAGACAAAATGTCAGAGTCTGGAAGACAGGATTTCTTTCTTTGGTACACTCAAAAACAAAACGAAACTTTTAACCTACGACAGGAACTCGTGGATTACTGCATAAGTGATGTTGATATTTTGAAAAAGTGTTGCCTAACATTTAGGCATATCTTTAAGCAAGTTACGGTACTCAATGATAATGTCGATAAAGAAGGAGTTGATGTTTTTGCACGAAATTTAACCAAATACAATTGCAATATTTCCCCCTTCGGGATATCAAACCATTGATAACCATTCCTTCGTCAGCATGGAATGGTTATCCTACGAATCTAAACGTAGGGGTGTCCACATTCATCATGCTCGAAACGGGGGAGAGAAACAATTTGGTCCGTAAAAAATTGATGGGGTATCTTTTGAACCTAAAATTATTTTCGAATTTATGGGGTGTATGTTTCACGGATGCCCAAAATGTTATCGATCAGATTCTCAGAACCCTATTACTGGAGTTAAAATGGCAGATTCATATCTAAAAACTTTGCAAAAAGCTGATTTCTTAAAGCAAAATTTCCCTCAATTCGAGTATGTTGAAATTTGGGAACACGAATGGAAAGGAATTAAGAGCTCCTTAACTTCTCTTTATCGACACGAAATTCTTGATGTACCATTCGTTCATCCTATCCTTAATTCACGTGACGCCTTCTTTGGTGGGAGAACTAATGCAGCGCGATTATTTTATGAGGCTAAAGATAATGAAGAAATTCATTACGTCGATTTTACCAGTCTCTATCCGTACTGTAATAAATACGGAACATATCCTCTTGGCCACCCTGAGATTTTGGCATCCAAAAACATGTCAACCGATATAAATGATTATTTCGGTCTAATTAAATATACGATAGAACCGCCCAAAAAATTACTCCATCCAGTCCTTCCTTACATGACCAATGGAAAACTTACGTTTCCAATATGCCGTACCTGCGTTGAAAACCAATGTCAAGTGTCATGTACGCACACTACTGACGAAAGAGCTTTGGACGGTACTTGGGTTACCACCGAAGTTGCGAAAGCAGTAGAGATGGGGTATAACCTTATCAAAGTACATATAGCTTGGCACTTCCACCAAAGAAGCGAATATGACTCTACTAACCCATAATCAGGTTTATTTTCCGACTATATTAACACTTTCCTAAAATTAAAACAAGAAGCTTCAGGATGGCCTGAATGGTGTGTTTTTGACGCCGACAAACAGAAATACATCATTCAGTATGAAAAGAACGAGCGAGGGTATAAAGTTAAATCCCGAACAAATTGCTTATAATCCTGGATTACGATCCCCCGCCAAACTTATGTTGAATTCTTTTTGGGGAAAGTTTGGCTAAAGAGAAAATAAATTGAAGCTTTGTTCATCGATGAAACATGATATAAATCGTTCTCATTACTTGAAATTACTTTGTTTGGCGAACGTGAAACATATACACATAATACTTTGCATAAAACTTATTTTCTTGACACGAAATTTTTTTCTTTACATAAAATTTATTTTCTTGACACGAATTTTATTTTCCCTGTAAACAATTGTTGATATTCACCGTAACACCAGGTTATATCATCGAACGGTTTATCAAAATATTCATTTTGTATAAGTTTTTTTACAAATACGGATTTACCCGATCCGGTTGGACCACTAATGACACTCATAAAAGGTGTCATCAAAGGGCTTGCCATGATTACTATGATTTATTAAGTTGAACAGTAATCTTTTATAGTAGGACAATAGATTATGTACGAATTCACACTACAATGAACGAAAATAATGAAAGACGGTCATGTATATGTTTCATTAGTAAGCAAAGTAGCTTTTTAATTTTCTTTTCCATAAAACGTAATATACATAAAATATTCTCTTATTTACAATATTGCACAGGATAACATTAATTTAACGTAAAAGAAAAAAAAAGTATTTACAATTTAAATATAAAAAAAATATTCTCTTATTTACAGTATATGTAGAAAGGTACTCGATGTTTACCTTAAATAAATAAAATAATCTCTTATTTACAATACTGCACAGGATAACATTAATTTAATGTAAAAGAAAAAAAAATATTTACAATTTCAATATATAAAAAAAATATTCTTTTATTTAAAGTATATATATATAGAAAGGTACTCGATGTTTACCTTAAATATATAAAATATTCTGTTATTTACAAAAAAAAAATACATTTCACACGTTAATAAAACAAAAGTATAAAATATATGTATATAAATTAGATCCAGGAATTTACAAACTAATTTAATAATTAAAAATGAAAACAAAATGTTTACCAAACATAACCATAAGGAACAGTATTGTAGTTTTCGACTATAATTCTTTTATCGTACACAATTCTATAATCCTTAGTGGTTGATTCGTTTACGATTTTTCGTGATTTTGGTTTTCGCGTTATGCGTTTAGACTCGGTTGTTGTTTTTTTCTCTGGGCCAATACCCCCTAATCATAGAACTAACTGTTTCAAAATTAATCTTTTGTGCATTTTTAAAATTTAAAGTAAAACCTTTTACTTTGCAAACCGTCTTTCTTGAATCTAATTTATACACATAATTTTTCGGACCTCTCGATGCAAAACATGTAATGTACTGGCCATCTTTTGGATTAATTTCGTTTGTTAATTCACCTAG
>NW_022707257.1:0-1128 GCF_011630105.1 Anneissia japonica | reverse complement strand
CTAAGCAAAACCTCATGGTTGGCGATATTGTCCTTCTTACAGACGAGACTATGCCCCGTGGCAAACGGCCATTAGGAAAGGTAGTGAAGACTCATGTGAGTAGTGACGGGAGAGTGAGGAGTGTAGAGATAAAGGTTAAAGGTAGACAATTGAAAAGACCCATAACTAAACTGTGTATTGTCTATAGAAGTCAATTATCGAAGTAATTGTGTAAAATTAATAATTTTACAGAGGGGGAGTGTAAAGAATCGCCTAGTATATGTTTTAAGAAAATTGGTGGCGCTATTGAGTAGTACTATTTGGTGGCGCTATATTTCTTGTTAGCGCGTTAGTATCGACATGTTTGTGAAGAAGAGTGTACCTTCACTTCTGTTACTCATGATAAATTTGCAAATGTTGCATATTTGGGGTATGTTATTTTTATGTATTTGATTAGTATTAGTTTAAGAAAACATTTTTTGGACATTTTAGAACATTATTGTTAATTTTTACTAATGTCAGTGCGAAACCTCAGTGAAAATTTACACGTTATAATCTAAGCCTCCACTGACCATTGTGTATGAAGGCGTGATAAGGTTACATGTTAATGCTTTGTGCGTAGCCCAGCGGCCTTCGGTGTGTTACAAACCGACCTTAGTGTCATATTGCAAATCACTTGATACAGTAGTAATTTCAAGGTTTTACCCCTTTGGTATATGTAACAATTATGTTCCTAAGATTACAGTATGGTATATACATGTAATATGTTGAATTTAATTCAATAAATATTACTGTTAATTATGGAACATTTTATTGATCAATTTGATTACTGTACCTTTTGCAGTTAAATAGCAGTTAATGGTAAAATCTTAATACAACTGAACATTGATTCTATAGCATAGTGTAGTAAAGTAATTGTATTAAGTAATTTATATTGTGTTAACTATACTTGTTTTTCAGTCAACTTTGTAAATTTACGAAGTAGTCAAAGTTGTTGACTTACGAAAATTGAAGACTTGAGTGCGAGTTTGTTGCGCCAAAATTCATGTAAGGCTTGTTTTAAATAATGATTAAATAGTTCATACATATACTCTGACTGTAGATAAAGTGTATTTCGATTTACAATTTATCAGATTCATAATTATCACT
>NW_022707256.1:0-817 GCF_011630105.1 Anneissia japonica | reverse complement strand
AGGGGTGTAGGAAGTGTCACTGGTTCTTAATGATCAAATTTGATTGAATTCGGCTTATTCGTTTGCCATTAGTAACATTTTGAATCTTTGACCTATGAACTTTGACATATGGAGTGAAGAGAAACTGCTAAGAAACAAAACCCAGTCAGCTGCTGATGAATGGGTGAAGAAGAAACTGCTAGGAAACAGAACCCAGTCAGCATGTTGCTGACTGGGTAAGGAGGTACAGTATAACAATACATACTCCAAGTATCGAAATTTGTATTGGGCCAAGTTACCGTTACTCGAAACGTTCTGCACTGTTTCTTTGTTCATTTTATGTATAGATCGAACTTATATGGAAGGATATAATCGAAGGCATTCCTTAATCTAAACATATGATTTAATTTTACATTGTTTACTGTAAACTGCCGTAGCCATCTGCTGGGGGAGAATGTTTCTACTTAGTGGATTTATCCTAGTACAGTATCGAGGAGAATTGCTCACTGCGCTACCCCAGCCAGCCGCTGACAGGCACCTTACCTAATCTGTCTTACAGTAGGCCTATATTGTAACGGAATTCCTTCCCAATTGTTAGAACAGCCCTTTGGGGTGGGTAAGCCGCCAATTAATTAAACAGTCATAGCTAAGTTCCAATTGGCCAGTGCCGGGAATTTGAGGATTATGTTAATGAGCCATACGTGGGGGGACGACTTCAGTTGGTGCCCAAGGTACGAAACACATAATCCTATCTACTTTACTTAAGTAATAATAGATAACTCATAGGAACGACATTATTGACAATAAAATTGTGTTGTGTTGATAATTACTATCATGT
>NW_022707255.1:0-631 GCF_011630105.1 Anneissia japonica | reverse complement strand
TATAATTAAATTGTTAAATGTATACAATATATATTATATAGGCCTAGGCATATACATAAAACAAACAAAAAACAAACAATAATAATAATAATAATAATAATAATAATAATAATAATAATAATGATTTTACGATAGTTTAATTAATGAAATAGTAATAATCAGCATATTAAATAAAATTACGTCCATGCAAAACCTGCTTTTAAATAAAAACGTTATCTATTAGATTCTGTTTTAAAAAATAATCTTATAAATTATAAGTTTATTTTCTGTCATAATTTTATCCACATATGCATATTAATGTTTTCAATGTTAATATGGTTGATAAATAATATATATAAAAAATAAATAGTAATAATAACAATAATATTAATATGCTTTAGTGAATAATTAATAATACTTCAATAATACTTCAATAGGCCAATTTACGATAGTGCGATTAATGAGATAATTGTTGATTAATTTATAGAAATATAATAGGTAGGCCTATATTCCATTAATACTGATTCAGCATATTAAATCAACAATACGTCGTAAATGTAAAATTTGTTTAGTTTTTTTTTTCAATAAAATTTTACCTATTTTATTCTGTTTCAAAAGAATATTAAATTATAATATATATATATATATATAT
>NW_022707254.1:0-1115 GCF_011630105.1 Anneissia japonica | reverse complement strand
AAATCCCGACGTTAGTGTTTAGTAAGGTAGGACCTGTAGTAATTCTATAAAATAGTTTATAGTCAGTCATTAAGACTTGCCCAGTAAGGGACAGGCCTACTTATAGTTTAATTCCGGTGTTAACGGGAACCGGTCGGCGGCTGCTGTGTGCTCCGCATATATGACATTGTATTTGTTGTTGATAATGGTACCAGTTTTATTGACCCAATAAATGCTATGAGAAACTCCGTTAATTTTGTTTGAAGTTTATTCAATAGTCGATCCGTATTACCTGACGGCGTGTCCGACAGACTTACTTACGCAGGACTTAGACTAGACTGAGACTGCTTGGCCGAATCCGCCACAATACGATATTTTCAGCTATTGTATGATATTCCTCTCATGAATTAAATTTAGGCTTTTTGAGATTCGCGAAAGTTTAATGTCGCGAAAACGGCCGAAACTATCAAATTCGCGAAAGTTTCTGGTTTACAGTATTTAGGCTAGGTAGGCCTATGGATGAAGAATATGTAAAAATATCAACTTTTTTAGAGCTCAGTAATTGATTCTGAAAAACTGTTAAAAAAAAAAAATGATGTAGAGAAATGCCATCAAATGGGCTTAAAAAACTCTAAAACCCTGGAGCGCAATGGCGCTTCCGGGTGTACGGTAAGAATGGCCCCGGAAAAACTTGCCCCGGTAAAAATGGCCCCATATGACAGGTAGGTAAAAATGGCCCCAGTAATCAAATTCTGAATTAAAACTGATTTTCTTGAGTCATTATATGCATTTTTTTTATCTTAACTAATTTAGTTTTTAAAAGGAATCTCCCCAATAATCAAATTCTGTAACACACAATTGATCCACATGCTTTAACTACTGTTTATTTGCATTGTTTATAACATGTAAAGTTAAGAACATAATCTCAAAACAAAATTTAATGACAAGAAAGATTGATGTTTCGGGTCCATCATGGAACCATTCTTAAGATCAAGTAAATTGAAAAAAACTAAAAACAAAAATGCCAAGCAGTGACAGGAAGTAAGTAATTAATTTACATATCAATAGGGCCTACTGTATAATAATAATTTATTGAACTTACACTTTTGTTACAGTGGCACTCGTCAATTGACGGT
>NW_022707253.1:0-660 GCF_011630105.1 Anneissia japonica | reverse complement strand
AGAATACTATATAGAAAATCTATAGAATTTTTTAAATAGAATTCTATAGAAAATTTTTGTATGGGTAAAAATATAAAAACTTTAAATAAGTGGGTAGAATAAAGGACAACGAGGAAGAAGATGTTGAGGAAATGCCATCTCCGACCAAAAAAGAAAAACAACGAAATCTATATACCAACGAAATCTATATACCGACGAAAACGGGAGGTTGAAAGTGTAAGTAAGTAAAGTAGCTAGGCTAGGCCTAAGTAGCATATTAGCTAGGCATGGCCTAGCCTAGTCTAGTTAGGGTGGGGGTGGTGGCTAGCCCTCGGCGGCCCTACCCTACGTAGGCCTAGCAATTTTGCGCCAAAGATTGCTATGAAGATGATGCACAAAATCGTACCTTACTAATCTAGGCCTAGGCCTATACTACTTCTTAGGCCTAGCAGCAGCAGTTCTGGGTCTACTATCTACACTACTAGGCCTAAATCTTATGCATTCGCCGTAAATGCTAATCACATGTTTCAGCTAGTATTTGCTTTAGAACCTACCAAGCACCCTCTTTTACTCCTGGGTGGAGGCAATGATAACGCCTTGCCAAATGACTAACTAGTGTCGTTGTCTTATAAACGCTGATACACTGATACACTGAGACGCTGATACACTGGGACGTTGATA
>NW_022707252.1:0-760 GCF_011630105.1 Anneissia japonica | reverse complement strand
ATATTATAAAATTATTAAAAACAAAAATCTAAAATCAGCCATTCAAACAGTGCCCTCTATGGTTATTTAATCTGTATCTGTATCTGTACTTCCACAGACCTACTGTAACATTCAGCCTGTTTCCAATTAGCATTAATGAGGCTCTATCACAAGCAACCAACATAGAGTAGCCCAGGATGTTGAAGCACCAAGCATGAATATAGTTTCACCATAATTTAATGAAATGAAACCATACGAATACCAAATGGGATAAAAATTAAATATTAATTTGTATCATTTCATGGATGATGGTTATGAGTGTGAAAATCAAAAGTACCAGAAAGGAAATGAATCTTACCTCTAATTTCTGAAGGTCCTTGTTCTTACTGGAAGTACCCTCATGTGTACGATAATTTTCAATCACCTGTTTTTCAAGCTTTTTGCACTGCATAAGAAAACAAATATATTTTTTATTTTTCATTGATCTCCGGTCATCATTACATTAGTTTGTACACTATACACCATCTCCTCTAAATTTGAAATGAAAATTTCTGAGAACCTGGCAACTACCAGTAAGGACATCCAGAGGCCTAGGCATTTCGCCCTACTTAGTTACCAGTGTTTATCTGTACTCTGTGACTGGTGCAAGACCTTGCGGTTGTAAAGGCCCAGGCTAGTCTTTGAAAACAATATGCTAGAATAATTTTTTTTTTTTTAACGAAAAATAGGAGCGCATAACACCTGCAGTGTTTTTGGTTGTCGAAGTACTCAAAAGAATATA
>NW_022707251.1:0-837 GCF_011630105.1 Anneissia japonica | reverse complement strand
CGAGACGGCCCGAGTGGAGTTTCATGTAAATGTTTCGTACGGAAAAAAAAATCGCACACCGCGCGACTTTACCTTGGGTATCAATCCTGTGAACAGCAGAACAGGAACCATCTCAGATCCATGGCAACAGATAGGACGCCCTCTTCCAAAACTGATTACTTTTTCTCGTTGGTATAATAGCGCATGAATGGCGCCCTCTTGCTAAATTGGAAACTTTTGAACCTTGACCGACGCTTCTATTTGTTACGCGTAAATCGCGAAGAACGCTATCTTGTGTTTATAAGATCTTTGGCGCCCATTGATCAAGTCAGTGGTGCGTAGCCAACAAAAATAAGAAAAGCGTCGGGGCAAAATCATTGAACTCATGTTTTAAAAATCCATAACTCCGTAACGAAGAATCGTATCACATTATTGTTTTTCTGGAAATTTTCTTAAAAGACTATTCTACACCACTATAGAAGTTTTAAGAAATAAAAAAAAACCACAAAAAAACCACAAGATGGGAAAAGAAGAGCCTATCTAAATAGTGTATTAAAATAAAATAGGCCTCTGCAGTACAGTACGTAGGTAGGTAGTACTAGACTAGGCCTAGCTAGCTATAAAAGTAGCGTAGTACTTTTTCAGTTACCGTATGACTTACGGATTTATCTTATTATATACTACTAGTTATTTTGGAGATACCCTAGAGACCCTAGCTAAGGCGTGCCACAAACACCCATCCCATTTACTATACGAATTTCTAAGTTGTCCAGTGTAAAGCCCTAGGCCCTGTCGCCTACTATTTTATGAGCCGAGCAAACGCGATGTTGTACGCCTAGGCAAGGTAATTCAACAAAA